>NC_053473.1:6173301-6454350 GCF_015227805.2 Hirundo rustica
AGAGGCAGCCCCGAGCAGGCTCAGCTCAGCCTCTGCCAGGCCAGAGGGGCCGGGGAGGCACCGAGGAACCCCGAGCCCCCGCGTTTGAGCCGTCCCAAAGCTGTGGGGCTGCAGCGAGCAGGGCTGGGGGAGCGGAAGGGAAACGAGCCGGAGCCGCGGCAAAACCCTCGAGGGGTGCGAAACCTCAAACGCACCCAGAGCCGGGCTCCTCCGCAGGGCTCCTCCGCAGCTCTGTGCTTTGGTTATTCCTCAGAAAACCCGGCAGCGGCTCGGGAAGCGCCCGCAGGCAGCGTTTGGATGGTGCAGCTGAGCCCCAGGAACGGGCGATGGGGCAGGCAGAGCTCAGCCTGGCGCTGCCATCGCTGTCCCCACGCCCAGCCGCGGCCTGGCAGAGCAGCCTGGCGCTCGGGCTGCGGTGCTGCACCCCGAGCCGCGCTGCCTTCAGCCCCCCCGGCACCGCCAGGCCCTCCTGGAGCGCCCACACTCTCCCCAAGGGGCGGCGGGAAGCCGAGCTGGGGCAGGCTGGCACGGAACAACCCGCGCCGTGGAGCTGCCAACACCGAAATCCTCGTGCCCTTCCAGCCCCGGCTCCCACCCCATCCTGTCCATCCGCACAGGGAAAGGCAGATTCCCTGGGAATCCCAGCCGGAGCCCAGCCGTGCCTACCGTGAGGTGCCCGGCCGTGCCAGCGCAGGGTGAGGACGGGGCAGAGCTGCCTGCCGGTGCCACACGGAGCCGCGGGGACCGGGCGGTGACACCGCAGAGCTGTCCCTGGGCAGTGACACCGCAGAGCTGTCCCTGGGACCGGGAGGTGACACCGGTGACACCGCAGAGCTGTCCCTGGGCAGTGACACCGCAGAGCTGTCCCTGGGACCGGGAGGTGACACCGGTGACACCGCAGAGCTGTCCCCGGGGCTGGCACGGGCTGCACCCCGGGCTCCTCTCCTCCCTGGTGGGCAGGAGCTGCTCCTGGCCCATCCCTCCGGTGCCAGCGGAGCTCGGGGCAGCCCGGCCGAGCCGGGGGCACCTCTGGCGCGACACGGGGCCGATGCCCAGGGCCGGCTCGGCTCCGGTATCCACACAGCATCACTTCTGCTTTTCGCACGGGAGGCAGAGGTCACTTCCCGCGGCTCCTGCTGCCTCAGCAGGGCAGGAGGATCAGCCAGCTGCACGGGGCCCTGTGGAAAGCACCCTTCCTGCTCGCCATTTCCCTCTTTGGGGTGCTGGGGCTGGCCCCAGAGCCCTTCTGCTTCCCCTCCGTGGTTTTTGGGGCCGGGAAGGGAGCGGTTCACCCGTCTCGGGGGGAACCACGATGTCCCCCTGCCAGCTCAGAGCCCCCCACAAACCCTGCCGCTGGGAAAGGGTGGAGGAGCAGGAATTTCCCGGAGGAGGCTGGTGGAGCGAGGACTCGATAAAGGCCAAGCTGATAAAGGTTAGGACGTTCAGGAAGAGCCAGCACAAACCCCTCGTTGACTGGGCTGGGAAAACGGCAGATGGATTATTGGGATGCTGATAAAATGCACCGCTCCCTTAGCATCCCATTCCCGAGTGGATTTGGGGTCAGGGAGCTCCCGGGCCTCCTCCTGCAGGTCCCACCCTGCTCCTCACCCCTTATCCCTGCACATCCCAAACTCTCGCCCGGAAAGGAGAGCACCAGAGCTGGGGGACGCCCGCAGGGACAGCCAGCAGAGAACATGGGAGCAGCGTCCTTTTCCCAGGACAGGGCTTGGGATGGTGGCTCTGCTGGAGCTGTGGGAAGCAGCCGGATCCTCTCCCTCCCTCAGGGCCGAGGAGCAGCACAGGAGGCTCCACGGCAGCCAAGGAGCAGCACAGGCTGGAGGGAGCCCGGGGGAGCAGGAACGGGCCGGGGCCGATCCCAATCCTCCAGCCCGGCCCGGCTGCTTCCCGAAGGGAACACGCAAACCCTTCCCTGTCCCCACCATCCCACGGGGCTCAGGCACGCCGTTGTGAGGATGGGAAAATCCCGGGGCTCCCCCTTGGGAAGTTCCCGGGTCTCCGTGCCCGCGCCACGCGGGACCCGGCGGTTCCGAATCCCGCGCCACATCCTCGGTGGCGCCCCAGGCAAGGGACAGCCCTGAGGGGACGATCCAGCCACCACCCCTCATGGGGGAAGCCATGCAGGGCCCTGCCCACGCTTGGGAACGTCTGGGGAAAATTCCCATGGCTGTTTTGGTCAGAGGGATTGATCCCGACGCCGCACTGAGCGCACCCAGCAGTTCAGCACCTCCAGCAGGGTTTGTGCAGCCAGGGGGTATTTTTGGGAGCTTCTGCACGGGGGAACCGAGGGGGAAGCAGAGAGAGGCCGAGGCAGAGCCTCAGCCAGGTGAGGAGCCACAAACAGGACCCTGAACCAGGCTGCAGGGACAAACCCTGCTCGCAGACCAGGGACAGGGACAGCCTGGAGAGATCATGGCATGGGCACAGACCTGCCCCTCAAATCCTGCCCTGCACCCTCAAATCCTGCCCTGCACTCCGGGCATCCAGCAGACAACCTGGAGAGATCACAGCATGCACCCCAAATCCTGTCCTGCACCCCAAATCCTGCCCTGCACCCCGGGCATCCACCCCCAGATCCCCCGGGATCGCGGCGCTGCCTGCCGGGAGCGGGAGCCGCGGGTGGGCTGCAATCAACAGCCATATGTCACCCAGGCTGAGGAACACGATGTCTTCACGAGGGGTGAATCAGTAGCAGAGTCTGATATTCTCCTCCTGCTGAATTAATTAAGCAGCAATCTCGGGTGTCTTTGTCTTCCCAGCTATTATCTGCTCATTCCCGAGCGCTCATCCCAACGGGAGTGCGGGAACCAGCTCCCGGCACCAGCCCGGGATCACGGATTCATCCCCTGCCACACGTGGGGAGACGGAGGCGGGGAGTGGGAGCTCACCTGGACTCTCACAGCTCCAATTCCGGGTCAGGAGATTCCCCCTCCCAAACCCCGGGCATTTGCAGGGTCTCTTCCTGCAGGAATTCCCGCCAAACCCCCGGCATTTGCAGGGTCTCCTTTCTCCAGGAATTCCCCCCACACCCCTGGCATTTGCAGGGTCTCTTCCTGCAGGAATTTCCCCCAAAAAACCCTGCCATTTGCAGGGTCTCTTCCTGCAGGAATTTCCCCCCAAACCCCTGGCATTTGCAGGGTCTCTTCCTTCAGGAATTCCCCCACAAAACCCCTGGCATTTGCAGGGTCTCTTCCTGCAGGAATTCCACCAAACCCCTGGCATTTGCAGGGTCTCTTCCTGCAGGAATTCCACCAAAACCCTGCCATTTGCAGGGTCTCTTCCTGCACGAATTCCTCCAAACCCCTGGCATTTGCAGGGTCTCTTCCTGCAGGAATTTCCCCCTAAACTCCTGGCATTTGCAGGGTCTCTTCCTCCAGGAATTTCCCCACAAAACCCCTGGCATTTGCAGGGTCTCTTCCTGCAGGAATTTCCCCCCAAACCCCTGGCATTTGCAGGGTCTCCTTTCTCCAGGAATTCCCCCACAAAACCCCTGGCATTTGCAGGGTCTCCTTTCTCCAGGAATTCCCCCACAAAACCCCTGGCATTTGCAGGGTCTCCTTTCTCCAGGAATTTCCTCCAAACCCCTGGCATTTGCAGGGTCTCTGCTCCCCGGAGCTCCCCAGCTCAGCCCTCAGATCCCAAGGGATGTTCCAGGGGCTGGGGGGAACAGGGAGGGCAGCTTTCCCCACTCCCTCTGCTCCCTGTTGCCTATTTCACCTCCTTCCCTGGGATTTTAACCGGACACGTCAGAAAATTCCCCGGAGAGAATCCAAGACGCTTCACCAAACTCACGGGTGGCTTGGCTCTGGATTCCAGCCGGGGAAACTGAGGCAGCAGGTGAGGGGGGAAAAGTCCTGCCTGGGGAAATCCTGCCCGGGGTTCGACGTGGGGACAATCCTCACCGAGTGCCGGTCCCAGCTGCTGCCCGAGCCCAGGTAACCGGACAAACCACATCCTCCCGCCGGGAGCCAGCGGGGCTGCAGGGAGCCGGGGCAGAGCTGGACGTGCCCCAGGCAGGGACGGGAACTTTCCCTGACACCCCTGAGCCACCCCAAACCCCGCTGTCCCCACGGCCTCCCCGGGAACTCTGGGTTTCTCCCAGTAATCCATCAGGCCCCGATATAGCCGCTGACCCGGGGGGAAGCTAAATTTAGCGGGATGAATCCCGCCCTGCGTGCCCAGGGCCGATGCCCTTGAGGCAGCACAGCAGCAGGGCCGGGGCTGTGGGGACGGGTCCCCCCAGGACACGGGGACGGGGGAACGGGGAGAGGAGTCTGGAGCGGGGGAGCGGCACTTTGGGGTTGTGACCCCATAAAAACGGGGGGCTGGCAGCTCGGGGGCCGGCCTGAGGCGCGGCAGGAACCCCCCCGGCCTCCGCCGTGCCCCCGGTGCCTCACAGGAGAAGCATCTGCTCCGGGAGGGGCACGGAGCGGGGACGCGGCCAGCGGCAGCAGCTGGCGCTGTCACTCGCCGGGGGACACCGGGGGACATCGAGGGACATCGAGAGGCACCGAGCACGACAGGGGGGACGCTCGGCGGGTCCAGGGCGGGCTGAGAGCACCCGCACTCGTGACACTTGTGACCGATCCACCCAGCCCCCGGGGGGCGCGGGGAGAGGGCGGCCTGGAGCACGGACAGGCTGACGGACACGCGGACACACGGACAGACGGACAAACGGGCACACGGACAGACGGACACGCGGACAAACAGGCACACAGACAGACGGACACTCGGACACACGGACAGACGGACACACGGACACGCGGACAGACGGACACACGGACAAAGAGACACACGGACAGACGGACAAACGGGCACACGGACAGACGGACACATGGACAGACGGACACACGGACGGACACACGGGCAGGCGGACACACAGGCACACGGACAGACAGACACACACGGACAGGAGGACACACGGACAGACAGACACACGGACGGACACACGGACAGGTGGATAAACAGGCACACGGACAGACAGACACACGGACAGACGGACACACGGACAGACGGACACACGGACAGACGGACAGACGGACACACGGACAGACAGACACATGGACAGACGGACACACAGGCAGACAGACAAACACGGACGGACACACGGACAGGGGGACAAACACGCGTACGGACAGGCGGACACACGGACAGACGGACACGCACGGACAGACGGACAAACAGGCACACGGACACACGGTCCCGCCGCGGTAACGCCGCCCTCTAACGGCCACCGGCCCCTCCGCTCCCCCCCCGGCACCGCCCGGTTCACATCCCCCGGGTCCCGGTGCCCGCTCGGGGCTCACCTGCTCGGGGCTCACCCGCTCGGGGCTCACCCGCTCGGGGCTCACCTGGACGTGCACCATGCCGCAGTCCCCGCAGTCCGTGCAGCCCCCCGGCAGCGCCAGGCACAGCACCCCGCGCCCGCCCCGCTCCAGCTCCGGCCGCCCCGCCGGGGAGCGCGGCGGCCCCCGGGGATGCTGTGCCCCGCCGTTACCGGCAGAGCCCCGGGGGCCCGCGGGGACAGCCCCGGCCGTGCCGCCGCTGCCGGCCGCTCAGCCGCTAATTCCCGTGCGCCCGCCCCTGCCTGGCGGGTCACCAAGCGGGAGATTAGGGAGATCAGCAGCAGCAAGCTCCCCAGCACGCTCCCGGAGCCGTGCGCCCTCCGCGCCGCCTCCCCCGGGCCCGACAGCGCCGCTGCCACACGTGCACCGGCACGGCCCGCCGGTACCGGCACCGGCACGGCCCGGGGAACGGCGGTACCGGCACCGGCACGGGCACGGCCCGGGGAACGGCGGTACCGGCACCGGCACCGGCACGGCCCGGGGAACGGCGGTACCGGCACGGGGACGGCCCGGGGAACGGCGGTACCGGCACGGGCACGGCCCGGGGAACGGCGGTACCGGCACCGGCACGGGCACGGCCCGGGGAACGGCGGTACCGGCACCGCGGGTGAGCCCCGAATGTGCCGCCTTGGGGCAAAGCAGAGCCGCGCCCCGCGCTTGGGATGCAGGGATGCTCCCGGCCTCGGGGAAGGAGATCCTCCAGCCAGGAGCTCCGTGGGATACGTGGGAAAGCAGATTTATGAGATGCAGGGATGCTCCCGGCCTCGGGGAAGGAGCTCCTGCAGCCAGGAGCTCCGTAGGACACACAGGACAAGGAATTTTTGGGATGCTGGGATACTCCCGACCCCTAGGGAAGGAGCTCCTGCAGCTCAGAGCTCCGTGGGACACAGGGCAGAGCAGATTTTTGAGATACTGGGATACTCCTGGTCCCCAGGGAAGGAGATCCTCCAGCCAGGAGCTCCGTGGGACACACAGGACAGGGAATTTTTGGGATGCAGGGATGCTCCCGGCCCCGCGGAAGGCAGGTACTCAGAGCTCAGAGCTCCGTGGGACACACAGGACAGGGGATTTTTGGGATGCAGGGATGCTCCTGGCCCCGCGGAAGGCAGGTACTCAGAGCTCAGAGCTCCGTGGGACACACAGGACAGGGGATTTTTGGGATGCAGGGATGCTCCCGGCCCCGCGGAAGGCAGGTACTCAGAGCTCAGAGCTCCGTGGGACACACAGGACAGGGAATTTTTGGGATGCAGGGATGCTCCCGGCCCCGCGGAAGGCAGGTACTCAGAGCTCAGAGCTCCGTGGGACACACAGGACAGGGAATTTTTGGGATGCAGGGATGCTCCCGGCCCCGCGGAAGGCAGGTACTCAGAGCTCAGAGCTCCGTGGGACACACAGGACAGGGAATTTTTGGGATGCTGGGATGCTCCCGGCCCCGCGGAAGGCAGGTACTCAGAGCTCAGAGCTCCGTGCCCGCACAGCAGAGGCGGAGCAGGAGCCAAAGCCCGGTTCCCGAGCTGCCGGCGGGGTCTGGGCGCGCCCGGCTCATCCCAAACTCATCCAAGTGGGAACCGGGAGGGGCGGGGAAGGCTGGGGAGAGGGAGCGTCACAAAAACCTGCCCTGAGAAGGGAGCCCTGTCCCCAGGGTGGGGGTGACCCCTTGGCAGTGAAAGCACAAACCCCAGCCAGAACTGGATCCCAGCACGGAATTCCCAGTGTCCCACGGCCCCGCTGACTCCCTCGAGCCCCCCCCCGATGTCCCCTGTCACCACGGGCTGCTCCTGGGGGGAGTTGGGGGGTGCAGGGGGGAGGAATTCTGTGTGCCAGGCTTTGGCAGGGTCCGCGGGGCGAGGAAGCGGCGCAGGGAAAGGGAAGGCGGAACCGCAGGAGCTTAATTAATTTAAAAAGAAAAATTAAAAGGAAAAAAAAAAAAAAACCTCCAAAAAAAATCACCAATGGCTGTTCAAAAAGCACTGGCAGAGGCTGAGAGATCCCACGAGGGACCCATCCAGCTGCTCATGGAAGGGGGGAAAATTCAGCAGGAAATCTGTGTGTGTGGGGGGGAAATGGCTCCTTCCCAGGAGCCCCCACATCCCGTGGGGCTTCCAAAGGGACGGGACACAGGGAAGAGGCGTCAGACCCCTGGAGACAAGGCAGGGACGACGCCAAAGCCACCCCTGAGGAAAAGGAGCTGCAGGCAGGAGGCTCCTGAGGGCTTCCCGAGGGCTCCTGGAAAACCAATCCGGCTCGGGAATATGGCGCGGCTCGTGTTTCTCTAAATAAGTTATTTTTCCACTGCCTCACAAAGGTGTTGCCTCTCTCCTTATTGCTCTTTGTGTCATATGCAGTTAATTATTCATCCCCTCTCTGTGCTGCCCCGGCAGTGGACACGGATCTGCTCTGGATGCTTCTGTCCCAGCGGGATTGGGATCCTGGCACGGGCCCTGTCCCTGAGCCGCCCACCAGGGAGGGATTTCGGAATTCTGGCTGCAGGTGCTCAAGTGAACGACCTGAGGCTCCTGTGGGACATTCCAGAAGGGAGGAGCAGGGACTGCCAGGGAAGGGTCGGGGTGCTCCGAGTTGGAGAGAGGAGATTTTGGGCAGCTCCTTGGAAAGCTGCTGATGCAGGGACATTTTTATCCTCTGGGACCACATTCCCACATCCCTGCCGGAGCCTGCCGGGCCAGCTCCCCATCCCAAGCTTCTCCAATTCACTGCTGGCACTCCCAGGGGATAAGAGGGATCCTCGTTTCCCCGAGAGCCGCAGGGAGCAGCTTGAGGGTGCGGACCCCTCCCCAGGCTCCGAAGGTCGAGGGGAGAAGCCGAGAGGGAAAATCGTCCCCGGGCTCCCAGAGCTCCTCTCAGTGCCTGTCCCTTGAACCCAGCGAGTGCTAATTGGGCTGATGCATAATTAATGGCACTAAACACTAGATGGAAACACCATCCTGTGTTACCCTGGTTTTTCTGAGTTTTTTTAAGGCCTTTTTGAATTTCATAAATGGAGTCAGATCTTTTAGTTACTGCAGAATATTAAGAGCAGTTTTCTACCTTTTCCCACAGATGTAACATAAACAAATCCTTTGTTTTTCATTCTCTGTCCTTTGTTTGCATATTTCTAACCTGAAAACAATTGTAACTGACAATTGGTCTGGCCACTGAGGCTGAGGGGTGGAAACCCCAAAAAGCCAATCTTCTGCTGGACCCACAAATGTATAAAAAGTAAGAAATAAACAAAGGGGTCTCTTCTCTCCGCTCTCTCGGCTGGGAGCTGGGATCAGAAGGACCTCTGCCTTGCGAAATCTCTTGTCTGCGTTGTGACTGCTCTGTGTGTCTCGGTGACAATCCCGCCCGTCGGCCTGGCACCGGCTGCTTTCAAACCCCCTGGGACGGGACCGAATCGCAGCGGCCCGGCTGAGCCTGGAGGTGCCCCTGGATCCCCGAATCCCACGGGAACAGAGCGATGCCAGGGCCTTTTTTAATCCCTCAGATCCCACTCTGGGAATTGCGTCCCTGCCTTCGACTGCCTGTGAGAGAAGCCTTGATTCCAGCAGCTCCAGGCCTGAGCAGTGCCCAAGGGCTGCCAGCACTGTCCGGTGCCATCAGCACCTCATCCCAAAGGAATTTTGGGGTGCTCTGCACCCAGTCCTGCCCTGGCTCCCCACTCTGCTCTCGTGCTCCCTAACCCAGGTGCAGCCACAGGATCCCATAATCGCCGAGGCCGCAAAATCCCTCCGGGATCTCCGAGTCCGAGCCGCGCCCAATCCCCGCCCGGAGCACGGAGCGCCACGTCCAGGTGACACCCGCAGGGACGGGGACTCCAAACCTCCCTGACAGCCCCTTCCAGCGTCTAAATCCTGATTCACAGGAAGAAATTCCTGCCGATTCGAGGCTGAGGTGACGTCCCCTCACCCTAAACCCCTGGATGCACAGATTAAGGCGCTCACCCTGCCAGGAGCAGAGCCTGACTTGGGTACCTGCGGCGCAGCGGGGAGCTGTGCAGAGCCACCAAAACCCCTCCAGGTCACCCAGAACGACCTCCCTCAGCCCCCTCTTATCCCCTCAGCCCCGTCCCTACCTTATCCGCCAGCCCCTCGCCGTCCTCGGCCAGCAGATAGACCGCGCCGCCCTCGGCCAGCAGGACGGCCGTGTCCGTGGTGGACGACGACCTGGGCCGGCCCTGGTGCTGGTGCAGGACGGCCGCCAGGCCGCCGTCCTGGGGGGCTCTGCGCCCGAGGTGGGGGCTGCCCCTCTGCGGCTCCAGCGAGCCGCTCTTGGCGCGGCGGCCGGCGCCGTGCAGGCTGGCGCCGCGCTTGACCGAGGGGCGCGAGCGGATCTGCTGCAGCACGCGGTTGAAGGCGGTGGGCCGGGCGGGGAGGTCGTGCAGGGACACGGCGTAGGACACGCGGTGCATCTCCGGGGAGCGCTCCTTCTCGTCCGGGGAGTCGTGGTCCGAGGCGCCGAGCGCCGGCGGCGCCGCGTCCTGGGAGCTCTGCTGCTGCTCCCGCTCCCGCGAGCGCCGGCGGCTGTGGAAGAGGTGCTTCAGGCCGTGGCCGAACATGGAGCCCTCGGAGAGCTGCTGGATTTTCTGCGGGGAAAAGGGAGGGAAAAGGGCGCTGGTCATCCACCTGCGGGCGGTGGCCACGCTCGCCCCGAACCCCGAAGGAGAGCTCCGGAGAGATTCCAAATAAAAGCTCTGGAGAGATTCCCAAATCAAAACTCTGGAGAGATTCCCGTATCAAAGCTCCAGAGAAATTCCCAAATCAAAACTCCGGAGAGATTCCCAAATTAAAGCTCCTGAGAAATTCCTCCATCAAAATTCTGGAGAAATTCCCAAATCAAAACCCCAGAGAAATTCCCAAATCAAAACTCTGGAGAAATTCCCAAATCAGAGCTCCAGAGAGATTCCCAAATCAAAACTCCAGAGAAATTCCCAAATCAAAACTCTGGAGAGATTCCGGAGGGCTCTGGGGACCCCCTGGAGCAGCCCCGAGGGATCTGGGGAAGGTAACAAGTCCTGCTGTATTAGCACTTGGAAATGACGGAATTTTAGTGGAAATATTAGAAATAATAAGTATTAGTATTTGGAAATACGCAGTTTTAGTGGAAATACTAAGTATTAGTGGAACTATTGGAAATATTAGATATTAGTATTTCAAAATATGAAATTTTAGTGGAAAAACTGGAAATACTAAGTATCAGCATTTGGAAATACTAAGTAGTAGAGGAAATATTGGAAATACTAAATATTAGTACCTGGAAATATAAATTTTTAGCTGAAATACTAGAAATACTAATATTAGTATTTGGAAATAGTAGTAGAGGAAATACTGGAAATACTAAATATTAGTACCTGGAAATACGAATTTTTAGCTGAAATACTAGAAATACTAATATTAGTATTTGGAAATAGTAGTAGAAGAAATACTGGAAATACTAAATATTAGTACCTGGAAATACGAATTTTTAGCTGAAATACTAGAAATACCAATATTAGTATTTGGAAATAGTAGTAGAAGAAATACTGGAAATACTAAATACTAGTACTTGGAAACAAGAAATTTTAGCGGAAATACTGGAAATACGAAGTATCTTGGAAATGCTAAATATTAATGGAAATATTGGAAATACTCGGTGTTAGTGGCCTCAGCCGCGGATCAGGCTCCAGCGAGGATCAGGGAATTTTTCCCCGTGGCATTTTCCAAGGACCAGCCTGGCCTGGCTTCCCTGGCCCAGTGCCACCAAACCCAGCCCAAACCGGGCAGCCACTGGTTTCCAGCAGGGGATTCCCGGGTCTCCCTTTCCCAGGGGACGGCTCCCACATTCCCAGGAAAACGCAGGGCAGGGAATCAGGGTGGAAACCATGAATATGGATGGCGGAACAGATCCCGCTCCCGATTACGGCCGGGGCAGCCACGGGAAATCCAGGGCTCCACTGGAGCGCCCAGATTTGCATCCCGGGAGATCCCGGCCTCGCGCCCTCCACGACCCCCCGGGCGAGCTGGATCCGGGGGCAGCGACTCCAGCATTCCCAGAGGGCTCGGAGCGTCCCAAACCCCAGATGCTGCTCCAGCACGGCTCCCGGGCAGCGGAGAAAGGATCGGGGACAAGAGAAAAATTCCTCTCCCCGCTGGAGCAGCCTGTGGCAGGAGCCGGCAGGTCGCAGGGCACAGCCCTGGGCTGGCTTTGTCCTGTGAGCACGCCAGACCCGACCCTGCTGACATCCAGGGACACCTGTCCTGCACAGGGACTGTCCCCAGGGTCACCTCACCTGTCCTGCACAGGGACTGTCCCCAGGGACATCTCACCTGTCCTGCACAGGGACTGTCCCCAGGGACACCTCACCTGTCCTGCACAGGGACTGTCCCCAGGGACACCTCACCTGTCCTGCACAGGGACTGTCCCCAGGGTCACCTGTCCTGCACAAGGACTGTCCTCAGTGTCACCTGTCCTGCACAGGGAGTGTCCCCAGGGTCACCTGTCCTGCACAGGGACTGTCCTCAGTGTCACCTGTCCTGCACAGGGACTGTCCCCAGTGTCACCTGTCCTGAACAGAGACCGTCCTCAGTGTCACCTGTCCTGAACAGGGACTGTCCCCAGGGACACCTGTCCTGAACAGGGACTGTCCCCAGGGACACCTCACCTGTCCTGAACAGGGACTGTCCCCAGGGTCACCTGTCCTGTACAGGGACTGTCCCCAGGGTCACCTGTCCTGCACAGGGACTGTCCCCAGGGACACCTGTCCTGAACAGGGACTGTCCCCAGGGACACCTCACCTGTCCTGCACAGGGATTGTCCCCAGGGTCACCTGTCCTGAACAGGGACTGTCCCCAGGGTCACCTCACCCCTGCCATCCTGCACAGGGACTGCCCCCAGGGTCACCTGTCCTGCACAGGGAGTGTCCCCAGGGACACCTGTTCTGCACAGGGAGTGTCCCCAGGGACACCTGTTCTGCACAGGGAGTGTCCCCAGGGTCACCTCACCTGTCCTGCAGAGGGATTGTCCCCAAGGTCACCTCACCCCTGCCATCCTGCACAGGGACTGTCCCCAGGGATGCTGTTCCCGTGACATTTATTCCTGTCCCCAAACCAGCGGGAACCAGGAGCTCCTCAGAGCCGCCCCAGAGACAAAAAGCCGGGATTTGGGACCAGCTGTGATGTTCCAGACGTGAGCTGCAGGAGCTACAGGCGCAGGAGGATCTCAGGGCCCCGCAGAACGGGTGCCTTCCCCCAAAAATCCCGGACAAGGTCCAAAGCCATCGCTCCCACCGCACCTGGAACACTGCCGAGGGATCAGCAGTGGGCTCCTGCGTCCCCACACTCTGCAGGCAGAGCCCTTCCTCCTCCCCTCAGCCCCTCACAACGCGGATCTCCGTCCTTTTGGGTTCTTCCCGGGAAATATGTAACAACCGCTTCTCGAGGAAATAACGATTTAAATTTTATTCTATTTATAGAGTCTCTATGGAAACAGAGGCAGCACTCGAGAGGTAAGAACTCCAAACCCCCAGATTCCTCCCATCCAGGGCACGGCCGGAGCTGCAGAAGGCCCAAGTGAAAAGAAACAACCAACTCCCTTCCCCGAGGGAGACGAAAACAAACTGAAAGCGGAGCTGGCAGGAAAGGAGGGGAGATTTCGGGAGCCAGGAGCCCTCAGGGCTTCTTGGTCCAACAGCTCCAACCGGGGGAAATTCAGCTTCTCAAACAAACTCCAGTTTTCCTGAAAGAGGCTTTCACGGGATCTGCACGGGAAAAACGAGGGGAGCAAGGAGAGATCCCAGTTCTGCTTCTCCAGGCTGGAACCCACGGAATTCCAGCTCCGGGTTTGTCTGCTTTAAGGAGCTGTGAGTGGGGCACAAGCGAGCCCTGTGCTGCTGTGGAGGCTCTGCTCTCCCTCGTTTTCCCAGGTTATTCCAAAGCAGAGGCGTTTTCCTGGCACGGGACCGCTCGTGGCTCGGAGCAGAGGCTATTTTGGAACAGCCACTGCTCGCTAACCGAGGCAATGGACACAGATTAATTTGTCGGCGTGGACAGCTGCAAAACACCCAGGTGAATCCAAAAATATCTTCATTTCTTTGGCCTTTTCCTCCAGCGCAGCCACGCTCTCCTGCTTGGTGGTGGGGATTTGTTTTTTATGGACTTCAAAGCCCCTGCTCCGGGTCCCACTGAGCTGGAAAAATCCCGTTTCAGCCCAAATCCAGGATACCTTGCAGGAAGAATGGGACTGGGACTGCGTTTTGCCGTGGACTCCTTGGCAATGCCCCGGCTCTCCAGGGTGGATTTCCTGCTGAAACCTCCCAGCTCCTCTGGAAACGATTCCCCGACACCCAAACCCCTTCCTCGGCTTTCAGACGGACACACGAGGAGAGGATCTGGTTGCCACGACCTTGCAGCGCGGCCCCAAGCCGCGAAATCCCGCTCGATTCTTGGGATTCTCCATTATGGATGAATCTCCCAGGCCGCCCAGAGGCTCCAGCCAAGGCTCTGCAGCTCTTCGGAGCATTTGCACAAACGGGGGAATTCTCATCCTTTTCCATCCCATATTTTAGGGCACAGAGGGAATTCTCATCCTTTTCCATCCCATATTTTAGGGCACAGTGGGATATCTCATCCCTTCCCATATTTCAGGGCACAGAGGGAACTCTCATCCCTTCCCATCCCATATTTCAGGGCACAGAGGGAATTCTGATCCCTTCCCATCCCATATTTTAGGGCACAGTGGAATATCACATCCCATCCCATCCCATCCCAACTTCAGGGCACAGAGGGAATTCTCATCCTCTCCCATCCCATATTTTAGGGCACAGTGGGATATCTCATCCCATCCCATATTTCAGGGCACAGAGGGAATCCTCATCCCTTCCCATCCCGTATTTTAGGGCACAGAGGGAATTCTCATCCTCTCCCATCCCATATTTTAGGGCACAATGGGATATCTCATCCCATCCCATATTTCAGGGCACAGAGGGAATTCTGATCCCTTCCCATCCCATATTTCAGGGCACAGAGGGAATTCTGATCCCTTCCCATCCCATATTTCAGGGCACAGAGGGAATCCTCATCCCTTCCCATCCCGTACTTTAGGGACGTGGGGAAGGCCACAGCCCCCAGCCCGCAGCAGGATCCCGGCGGATCCCGTCGGGGGTTCCCAGTCCCGCCGCTGCCTTTTCCAGCCGATTCTCCCCCGGAATGACCGAGAGGCTCCTGCCACAGCCGGCGCCCTCCAGCCAGGCCGGGGGACGGGGTCAGAGCTGTCCCCAAGGGGGGACAGCCGGCGCGGCTCGGCCCCTGCCCCGGCAGCACCCCGAGCTCCCGCTGCTCCCGCTGCCACGAGCGCCAGGGAAAGCGTCCGGATGCTCCCAGACGGGAAATGAAGCGCTCCCCCACGGGCGCCGCTCCTCCGGGGACATGTGACAAACGTGAGCCACGGCGGGGAGGGCACTGCCAGCCCCGGAGCCACGGCACGGCCCCGGGAACCCGCCGGGAATAGTAACGGGAACGGTCCGGGAGTAATAACGGGAATGGTCTGGGAGTAACGGGAATGGTCTGGGAATAATGGGAATGGTCTGGGAGTAACGGGAATGGTCTGGGAGTAACGGGAACAGTCCGGGAATAATAACGGGAATGGTCTGGGAATAATAACGGGAATGGTCTGGGAGTAACGGGAACAGTCCGGGAATAATAACGGGAATGGTCTGGGAATAACGGGAACAGTCCGGGAATAACGGGAACAGTCTGGGAGTAATAACGGGAACGGTCCAGGAGTAATGGGAATAGTCTGGGAATAACGGGAATGCTCCGGGAGTATCAGGAACACTCTGGGAGTAACGGGAATGCTCCGGGAATAATGGGAACGGTCTGGGAGTATCGGGAACGCTCTGGGAGTAATGGGAATGCTCCGGGAATAATGGGAATGCTCTGGGAGTAACGGGAATGCTCCGGGAATAACGGGAACGCTCTGGGAGTAACGGGAACGCTCCGGGAATAACGGGAACGCTCTGGGAGTATCGGGAATGCTCTAGGAGTAATGGGAAAGGCCTGGGAATAATGGGAATGCTCTGGGAGTATCGGGAACGCTCCGGGAATAATGGGAAAGGCCTGGGAATAATGGGAATGGTCTGGGTGTAACGGGAACGCTCTGGGAGTATTGGGAACACTCCGGGAATAACAGGAACGCTCTGGGAGTAACGGGAACAGTCCGGGAATAATGGGAAGGGTCCGGGAGTAACGGGAACGGTCTGGGAATAACTGCAATGCTCTAGGAATAACAGGAATGCTCTGGGAATAACGGGATCAACAGCCCGGCTGTGGGAACGGTCCGGGAATAACGGGAACGCTCTGGGAGTAACTGGAACACTCCAGGAATAATGGGAACACTCCGGGAGTAACAGGATCAATGGCCTGGGGGTGCGAATGGTCTGGGAATAACGGGATGAACAGCCCAGGTGTGGGAATGCTCTTGGGAATAACAGAATTCACTGCCCAGGCGTGGGAAAACAGAGATCCAGGAAAAACAGAGATCCAGGGAAAACAGAGATCCGGGGAAAACCCTTGGCTCAGGAGAAGTGGGAGTTTTGGATGCAGGGTTTTGGATGGGTCCCATCGCTCCTGCAGAAATCCCTGCCACCAACGGATTCCCGAGCAGAGCTGCCACACACCAGCTTTGCTCCTTGCCAGAACTTGTTTTTTCCTCTCTTTCTTCCCTAACGGAGCCCTGGCTGTCAGCAGAGGAGCCGGAGCCAGGGCTGGGGAAGGGAGAGCTGCCACGGATCTGCCGGAGTTCAGGGATGGAGGTGACAGCAGGCAGGCTGCAGTTTCCAGGGTGCCACCTCAAATCCTTCTCCAGCTGGCAGCAAAGAGTTTACTCTGATCCTCCCCTGTTAACAGGGACAGGAATCTCTGATCCTCCCCTGTTAACAGGGACAGGGATCTCTGATCCTTCCCCATCCACAGGAACAGGGATCTCTGATCCTTCCCTGTTAACAGGGACAGGAATCTCTGATCCTCCCCTGTTAACAGGGACAGGAATCTCTGATCCTTCCCCATCCACAGGGATGGGGATCTCTGATCCTTCCCATTAACAGTGACAGGGATCTCTGATCCTTCCCATTAACAGGAACAGGAATTTCTGATCCTTCCCTGTTTATAGGGACAGGGATCTCTGATCCTTCCCCATCCACAGGAATAGGAATCTCTGATCCTTCCCATTAACAGGAACAGGAATCTCTGATCCTTCCCTATCCATAGGAACAGGGATCTCTGATCCTTCCCTATCCATAGGAACAGGAATCTCTGATCCTTCCACATCCACAGGGACAGGGATCTCTGATCCTCCCCTGTTAACAAGGACAGGGATCTCTGATCCTTCCCCATCCATAGGAACAGGGATCTCTGATCCTTCCCCATCAACAGGGACAGGGATCTGGATTTGGAGCAGGGACAGCAGGACCAGCTTGAACCCACCCCACCAGCAGCTCCAGAGGGGTTTTGGGGCAGGAAAACTGGGATTTATGAATGATGGCACTGGTGGTGGCCGTGGCACGGTGCCCGGCGCGGGCAGAAGCCACCCCCAGCTCCGCCTGTGTTCTGCCCAGTTTGAGGATTTATTTTAATTAATTGCTGAGCTCCGAACGCATTAAAGGTGAGCACTGGCAGCAAACCTGCGGGAGGGCAGCACAGCCAGCTCGATAAAATCAATGGGGATTCATCTGGCCTCGGCTGCTGCCGCTGCTGGATGGGGCTGCGGGGCCGCTGGAGCTCCAGCTCCGGGCGGGATGTGCCAGCCCCGGAATGCTCGGGGTGGTGGGAGCAGCCACGGGAAGCTGCAGCTCCTTTTGCCCAACATTCCCGGCCCCATCTGTGCCCCAGGTGGGATGGAGAAAGGACGGGGTTGGGAAATGACACCTCGGCCAAGGCTGGACGTCCCAAGCCACCCAGCCAAGCCCTGATCCCCACATCCCCACGGATCATGGAATTACAGAATCGGGAAACCACGGAATGGTTTGGCTGGGAAGGGACCTTAAAACTCATCCAGTTCCACCCCCTGCTTTGGGTGGGCAGGAAACCTTCCACCATCGCAGGGTGCCCAAGGCCCCGTGTCCAGCCTGGCCTCGGACACTTCCAGGGATGCAGGGGCAGCCACGGCTGCTCTGGGATAACCTGTGCCACCCTCCCAGCCCACGGACGTGCCTGGCCCGGGCCCCTCCAGCTGTTTTTGGGGCAGCAGCAGCTGTTCTCCCGCAGCAGCAAAGCCAGAGCAGCCTCAGCAGCAGCCGGGCCAGCGAGGGGAAGGCCCCGGGCGTCACCTGCAGCAGCCACCAGGCTCCCTGCGCCGAAAGCAGCCGAGCTTTCCTCTGGGAGCAGGGATCTCATCTCCCGGCTGCCTTTCTGGAAGGGACGGCTGCAGCACGGCAGTGCCATCGCCTCCCCCGTGACCTTGACCGCGCCCGCGACGCCCCCGGGGCCACCTGGGCCGGGGGCTCCATCCCGCATCCCACTTTTCCCAGGGCTCTCTGAAAGCGAGGAGCGGCAGCATCCCCTCCGTCCCAGCTCCCGTGAGCCCATCCCGCTCTGCCCACGGCGCTCCCACGCCTGCACACCCCCAGTTCCACGCTGGGAATTCGACCCTGTTGAACAGCCGCGGGGGTCGGAGCTGCTCCTTTCCCAGAGCCAGTGGAATCCTGTGCCCGATCTCCGGCCGGATCCCCCCGCGCCGGGATGGGCTCCGTCCCTCCCGCAGCGCTGCAGAGCCGCGGGATTTGTTTTTCCTCATCCAGCGGCCCCGAGGCCCGGCTGGAGCAGCCTGGGGCCATTTCCACACCGTCACTGCCCGCTGCCGCAGCCCCGGATCCTCCCGGATCCCCCCGGAGCATCCCCCCGACTCCCGGCAGGGATTTCCCGGGATCTGCGCAGCCCCTCTGCAGCGGGGCAGCCCCCAACGCCCTGCTCGAGCCTGGGATTTCTCCATCCCGGGAGAATCGCTATCCCCGGAGTGTCCTCACTGCAGGACCAGCCCCATCCCGACCCCAGGAGCATCCTCATCCCAGGAGCATCCTCATCCCAGGGACATCTTCATCCCAGGGACATCTTCATCCCAGGGACATCCTCATCCCAGGAGCATCCTCATCCCAGGGACATCTTCATCCCAGGAGCATCCTTATCCCAGGAGCATCCTCATCCCAGGAGCATCCTCATCCCAGGGACATCTTCATCCCAGGAGCATCCTCATCCCAGGAGCATCCTCATCCCAGGGACATCCTCATCCCAGGGACATTCTCATCCCAGGGGCATCCTCATCCCAGGAGTGTCGCCATCCCTGGAGCATCCCCATCCAGTAGGATCCCCGTAACAGGACTGTCCCCATCCCAGGAGCGTCCCAATCCCAGCAGGATCTCTGTTCATAGGACCAGCCCCATCCCAGGAGCATCCCAATGCAGGCGCACCCTATTCCCAGGGGTGTCCTCCTCCGGGAGCACCCTGTTCCCAGGATTATCCCAATCCCGGAGCGCCCCTCTCCAGGAGCCATCCCGCATTCTCCAAGGTCACACCTGTAGGACCGAGGGGAAGGGGTTGGCGGCACCCCCGAGCTCCATCGCTCCGGTGACCCCACCGGGATCTCCCCACGCCGGTCACACCACCGGGACGCCCCCCGCCGATCCTAGGGGATTTTCCCGTCCCCCGTTTCCCACCGGGACGCTGCCGCCGCTCACCTTCAGATCGGGGGGCTTGGAGCGCGCCGGCGGCGGGACAGCGCCCGCCTCGGGGGCCGCCGCCGCCTCTCCGGCCTTGCCCTCCATCACGCCGTGACCGGGCGATTCCCCCGCGGCGCCGGGATCCTCCTCGGGCTGCTGCAGCTCGTCCGAGCGGCACCGCTTCATCCCGGGAGCGCCGTGCCCGCGGCTGGCGGGGGGCGCTAGGGGCGCGGCGGCGGCGGCGGGCGGCGCCCCGGGGGCCGCTGCGGGGCCCGCGGGCTGCGCGTCCCGGCCCCGCCCGCCCCGCCGAGCCCGGGCCGGGCGGCGGCTCCGCGCCGCGGCGGCTCCGCGCCCGCCGCCGGCACCGGCATCGCCGCCGCCGCCGCCGCCGCCGCCGCGCCTGACGGACGGAGCGGCCGGCCAATGGCGGGGCGGGGCAGGAGGGGATCCGCGCGGTGATTGGCGAAGGGCGCTCGGGGGGCTGTACCGGCAGGGGGAATGAACCAATGAGGACGCGTGGAACGCGGGGCCGCCGCCGGGGATTCGCGGAGGCGGAGCGGGGCTGGGGACGGGCGCGCCGCCTCCTGCCGAGCCGCTCCGCGCAGCGCGGGATGGGGGAGCAGCGGGCGGCGTTCCGCCTTCGCCTTTTGCTTCCCTTTATTAAAGATGTTATTTTATGCTCGTTCTCTTTTTTTTGGAGTGTTTTTTCTCGTCCCCCGCGGGGGTGCGCAGAGGCCGCGCAGAGAGGTCGGCGGCCGCGCTTCCAGGGACTCCAGTTTCCAAGAGGCTTTGCGGCACGACTGACTGCAACTCCCGGCGTGCCCCCGCGGGCCGGGATAGAGAACTCAATTGAAACATACATGAACTACATCTCCCAGGGCGCCTCGCGCGCGGGGTGCGCCCGGCCTCCTCCCCCTTTGCCCTGCGGCGCGCCGACAAACGTTCCGCGCACACGCAGCGCGGCCGGCGGAGGCGCTTCCCCTCGGGAGAAGGCGGCGGCCGCGGGGGTCGGGGGAAGCGGGAGGGGCGGGGGGTGGGGGGGGTCGGGAGGCGAGGAGATCCTCGGGGAGGTTCCCCCGAGGAACGGCGGCAGCCTGGCAGGGCCCGAGTGCTGCCCGCGGTGGGGAGGGGATAGCGGGGCGGACCCGGAGGACATGGAGGGCGAGGGGGCCCCGTCATGGCGGGGTCCCGGCGGGGCCGTGCGGGAGCTCTGCCGCTCCTTCGGCCACTACAACCGGCACCTGGCGCGGCTGCAGCACAACCTGCGAGAGACCAAGAGGTTCTTCCGCGACGTCAAGTTCTCCCAGGGACATCCCTTCGCCTCGGCGCCTGCCGGTGACGGCCCCCCCTCCGCCGGGGATGCGCGTCCCGGGGACGGCGGTGAGAGAGGGGCGGGGGCGGGCGGGGCGGGGCCGGGGCGGCCTCGCTGGGGCGGGGGGTGTGAGGGTGAGGGGTCTGGGGGGGGTAAAGGGAACATCTCTGGTCGTGAGGGGTCTCTGGGGGGCTTGTGAGGGTCGCGGCGCGGAGCGGAGTGTCCGATTTTGGGGGGGCTGTAATGGGGGTCACAGGGCTGGGGGTGCCTGGAGGGTGTGAGAGGCTTTGCGGGGTGAAGGGAGGAGGGCAGGGGGGGATTTAGGATGGAGATGAGGATTTAGGATGGGTATTGTTGTCCGAGAGGGTGGTGGGGCACTGCTCAGGCTCCCCGGGGAATGGGCACAGCTCCGGGAGCGCTCGGAGCCCGCTCCCGGGGATGCGCAGGGTGGGATTGTTGCGGTGTCCGTGCGGGGCCAGCAGCTGGATCCACGATCCCCGTGCGTCCCTTCCGTGATTTTATGATGGGGACCCTCTGCCTGACCCCCACCTGCCGCTCCAGCCCCACAGGGAGGGGGTTCGGAAGGGGCAGCGCCTGGAGCGGGTGGGATGGAGGGCTGGCATTCCCGGTTCGTCCCGGAGCTCCGTGTGGCCTCGTTCAGGGGCTCTCTGGTCATCTGCTGCTGTTGACAAACAGAGCTGCGGGCGGCACCGCTCCTGCCAGTGCAGGCCTTGGTGTTTCCATAAGACTGTCTCGTGAGAGGAGTTCGGTGTGATGGGAAACGTCCATAAAGATCTTCTTCATTCACCCCCAAACGGCTCCTGAGTCATCTCTCTTGGCCACTCGTCCAGGGTTCTCGTCCAGGGTTCTCGTCCCTGCTTGTCCCCTGCTCCAATTCATGGTTTCACATTCGAAGTCTCAAGTTTTTCTGTCTGTATATATAAAAAAATAAGGCTTTGGGCTGATTTGGGGGTGACTTTCCTGTTGTGGTACCGTGGAGTTGTGGCTGGAGAGGTTTTGGGAGCTCATCGGGATTTTGGGATCTGCCCTTCTCCCCAGGCTGGGTGGGGAATGAGATTTTGGGGCCGGGATAAGGTGACCCTGTGATGTTTGGAATTTGGGATTGTTCTGCCTGGAGAAGAGGAGAGAAGGATTTGGGGTGACTTGAAGGAGCTGATGAGAAAAGATGGAATATTTCCAGGGGATGGAGCGCCAGCACACAGGGAATGACTGCCAGAGGGCAGGGATAGATGGGATTTTGGGAATAAATCCTTCCCTGGGAGGGTGGGGAGGGGCTGGGATGGAATTCCCTGAAAATCCCTGGGAATCCCTGACATCCCTGGGAATGTCCCAGGCCAGGTTGGATTAGTGGATAAAATGGATAAAAAATGGCAGCCTGGGATAGTGGGAGGTGTCCCTGCCCATGGGATTGGTTTTGTGGAATAACTCCTTAGGATGATGAAAGGAGGATTTTCCAAGGAGCTTCAGGGGATGGAATTTGGCTCTGCAGCCTTTGGAGCTGCTGAAATTGGAATTAATTGTTTGTTTATTTTTCCTCCTGGAATCAACACCTCTGAGCTGATATGGAATTAGAAGTGGGTTTATTTACAATTCCTGGTTTGAGTTGGAAAGGGCCTTAAAGCCCATCCAGTCTCACACATTCCAGGTTGCTCCGAGCCAGTGTTGGACACCTCAGCTGATACAAATGTGTTGAGATTAAACCTCGTGATGCTCAAAGCCGGCTGGAAGTCACGGGCAGCAGCTCGGAAATGGCTGGAATCCTTGGAAAACCCCTCAGCCCTGGCAAAAACAGGGTCTGGAAACTGGGATAAAGGCGAGCGAGGCCATCAAAGTGCAGGAAAAGGGATGAGTCAATGCTCGGAAGTCTGTATAGGCTCCATAAATCCCCGCTGGGGTTGTTGTGCCGTGCTTTGGGTGGATTTGGGGAGGAATCCTGGTGAGAGCCGCCCTTGTTCCGTGGACAGGCCTCCTTTCATCCCGGGGAATTCATGGGATGCGCGCCCCGGGGCTCCCCCGCGGTTTGGAGTGTCGGTCACACGGCCCATGGCAGCGCGGATCCGGGATGGATCCGGCACGGAGCTCCTGCTCCAGCCCTGGCACTGCTCCGTGGGCACGGCGATGTCGCTGCTTCCCTTTGGGAAGTTCTGATCCCGATTTTCACTGAGTCCCTCCCAGCCTGGATCCGTGTGCGCGCTGATCACGGAGTGTGGGAACTCAGGAAAGGTGTTTTAACCACAAATCCTGGAGAAAAAATGGATTTGGGAGGGGCTTGGGAAAGGTGTTTTAACTATGGATCCTGGAGAAAAGTTGGATTTGGGAGGACCTTAGGAGAAGTTCTGATCCTGCTTTATGCCGGATCCCTTCCGCCCTGGATCCGTGTCCGTGCTGATCACGGGCTGTGGAATCGCAGGGAAGGTGTTCCAACCACAAATCCTGGAGAAAAGATGGATTTGGCAGGGCCTTGGAGCAGTTTCCCAGTCGCCAAAGGAGCTCCAAGAAGGCTGGAAAGGGAATTTTCACATGGATAAGGGGAATGGCCTTGAGCTGAAGGAGGGAAGGTTGAGATGGGATGTAGGAAGAAATTCCTCTCTGTGAGGGTGGGGAGGCCCTGGGATGGAATTCCCAGAGGATCCGTGGCTGCCCCATCCCTGGGAGCGCCCAAAGCCAGGCTGGAGCAGCCCGGGATGGTGAATGGCCGAGGAACAGGATGAGCTTTAAGGTCCAGCCCAAACCATCCCAGGATTCTACTTCTCCATCCACATAAACAATCCTTCAATGATCCCAGTTAAGCTGCTGTGTCTCAGTGATTTTTCGGGGATATTTTTGCTGGACTTAAGGATCCACGAATTCCTGGAACGAGGAGAGGGAGCTCTGCTCCCTCTTCTCCCTTCAGAAGCCTCAGCAGAGAAAAGGCCCTGCCTGTGCAGCCCTCCCTGAATTGCTTTTTTCATCCTCCAGGGCCTGAATCCCAGGAGAAGCTCCAAGGAATGTCCCCAGATCAAAGCCACCCTTCATCCTGCAGACGAAGCCTCAAATGTGCAATTTGTGGGATTTTTCCAGATCCTTATCTTTTGTGAGCTCCTGGTCAGCTTCCAGCCCTTTGGTCACTTGATGTGGCTCTTGAAAGGCTCGTCTGGAAAACAATTCCGAAAATCAGGCTCCAGGCAGAGGCTCCTCCCTGAAACCATGCCCAGACTCGGGGTTTGGGGCTCAGGATTGGGGCAGAGGTGCAGTGCTGGGCACAAAGAGGGTTCTTCCTTAGTTTTGGGGGTCGAAAAACTCCTCCAAAATCCTGTTTCCAGCTGGAAGGTTGGAGGGGAAGGCAAACCTTGGGGGCAGGGTTTTAAAGAAGCTTTAACCCAGCCTAAGACGACACGAAGTGCTCCAAATTTGGCTGATTTTAATGAACCTGGGGTGATTAAGCCGCCGGGGCCAGGAGCGGGATGCATGGCAGGATCTCTGTAATCGGGTTTGGCGCGTGAGGAGGATCCTGGTGCAGGGGAGGATCTTGTTTTCCTCACACTTTGGGCTGCCAGAACATGACTCATGAAAAAAGGAATTTTAACAGCACCTTCCCTGTAA
This sequence comes from Hirundo rustica, assembly GCF_015227805.2. NCBI lineage: Eukaryota > Metazoa > Chordata > Aves > Passeriformes > Hirundinidae > Hirundo > Hirundo rustica. The sequence goes on from NC_053473.1 coordinate 6,197,261, forward strand.
AATCCCTGCTGCTCCCGCCAGGATCACAGCAACCCTGGTGGTTTGTACCCCTCGAGCTGGGCATTTTTAGGGATCGGTGGCTCCATTTCCCATTTCATTTCGTCCCTGGGCCGTGTGCCCTGGAATTTTTGAATCCCTGAAGCGCAGCGGATCCGGGATTTGTTTGTGTCCGTGTTTTTGGGGCTGTCAGAGCCATTCTGCTGCCGTGCACGAGGCTAACACCGAGTTTCACTCTTTGCAAAGCTGGATTTAGGACTTTTTAAGAAAGAAAACAGGAGCTAAACTCAGCCCTGAGCCCGAATTAGCGCAGGCAGGTGAGGGCAGGGAGTTGTTCCATCCCACTGACCTTGGAATTCTTCATCTGTGTTGAGGGAAGATGAGTAAGGAGGGTGATGACAGCGAGCTCTGGGCTCGAGATGTTGGGAAATGTCCTTTGCTCCTCTCCAAACCAACCCCTGGCACACTCTGCCAGCTCGGGGAAGGCGTTTATTTATTGTCAGAGCAGCGAGGGAGGGACATCTGTGGGATCCGAGGGACGTTTGTGGGATCTGAGGGATGTCTGAGGGACGTCTGTGGGATCTGTGGGACGTCTGAGGGACATCTGTGGGGTCTGAGGGACGTTTGTGGGACATTCGCTTGGTCTGAAGGAAGTCTGTGGGCTCTGAGGACATCTGTGGGAGTGTTTGTAGGGTTTGAGGCTGTTCCAGAACCTTCTGGCTGCCAGCAAAGTGCCCTCCCCGTGGCTCATCCCTTCCCGGGCTGCTGGAATTCTGCCACTTCCTGGAGGATTTGGTTTGGCTCCGGGAATTGCTGCTCCTCCTGCAGCAGCCTCGCTGAAGGAATTTTGCTGTTTTTCCTTCCCCCTGGGAGGATTTCCTGCTTTTTCTTGTCCCTAATCCTGGATTTTGGTGCAGTGACACCCTGGGGATGTGCTGGGTGGTTTTGAGTGTGGCTGGAGCTGTCACCCAGCCGTGGCTGGAATTTATTTCTGACATGGAACAGGAGCGTTCTGTACAGCTGAGCCTCGAAAGCTTGGGAAGTGGCCTCGAAAGCTTGGGAAGTGGCCTCAAAAGCTTGGGAAGTGGCCTTTATAACCCACGGGCCTCCTGGAGCACTGGGAAGCCATTCCAGCCCCTGGCAGAGTGAAGCCTTGGGGAGTTTTGACTGAAAACTGGTTTATTTTGATTTTTAGAGCTTTCCATTAAATTGCTGCAGGGCTCTGGGTAGATTCTTTCCAAGGAAACAGAATCCTGGAATATCTGTGTTTGATCCTGGGATCCTGGGGTTTGTGGTTGATTCTGGGATTGATTCCATGTTTGATCCTGGCATTCTGTGGTTCTGGGATTGATTCTGTGATTCCAGGATCCTGGAATTCTGTGTTTGATCCTGTGATTGACCCTGGCATTCTGTGGTTCTGGGATTGATTCTGTGATTCCAGGATCCCGGAATTCTGTGATCCTGTGATTGACCCTGGCATTCTGTGGCTCTGGGATTGATTCTGTGATTCCAGAATCCTGGAATTCTGTGTTTGAACCTGTGATTGACCCTGGCATTCTGTAATTCTGGGATTGATTCTGTGATTCCAGAATCATGGAATTCTGTGATCCTGTGATTGACCCTGGCATTCTGTAATTCTGGGATTGATTCTGTGATTCCAGAATCCTGGAATTCTGTGTTTGATCCTGTGATTGACCCTGGCATTCTGTGGCTCTGGGATTGATTCTGTGATTCCAGAATCCTGGAATTCTGTGTTTGATCCTGTGATTGACCCTGCTGTTCTGTGGCTCTGGGATTCTGTATCAATAGTGAATTTTTTTCCTGGTTTCGTGCCCGTCACCCTGCCGTGGCCCCGCGCGTGGGCGCAGCAGGAATTCCCCGTGCCGGGGCCGGTTCCCGGTGCTCTGGCCGCTCTGCCGGGCTGTGGGGCCGCGCTCTGCCATTCTCCCCTCCGGGATACGGCCCCGACCAAGCTCCATTCCCGTTGCAGGCCCCGGGCCGGTGCCGTTCCCGCCGCACGAGGAGGAGCAGCTGCAGCGCTCGGTGAGCTGGCGGCCGTGCCTGCTGATCCTGGGCCAGAGCTGCAGCGCCAAGTGCCAGCTGCTGAACGCGCTGCTGGGCCAGGAGCTGCTGCCAGTCCCCCGGGGTGACACCGAGGAGCTGCCACCTGTCCCTGGGGCTGGCGCCGCCGAGTCCCTGCCCGTCCCCGGGGGTGACACCAAGGACCTACCGCCCGTCCCCGGGGCTGGCACCGAGGAGCTGCTGCCTGTCCCCGGGGCTGGCACCGAGGAGCTGCTGCCTGTCCCCAAGGGTGACACCGAGGAGTTGCCACCTGTCCCTGGGGCTGGCACCGAGGACCTACTGCCCGTCCCCAGAACTGCCACCGCGGAGCTGCCGCCTGTCCCCGGGGGTGACACCATGGAGTCCCTGCCTGTCCCCAGGGGTGACACCGAGGATCTACTGCCCCTTCCCAGAACTGCCACCAAGGAGCTGCTGCCCATCCCCAGGGATGACACCACAGAGTCCCTGCTCATTCCTGGGACTGGCACCAAGGACCTACTGCCCCTCCCTGGGGGTGACACCGCAGAGTCCCTGCCTGTCCCCAGAACTGCCACTGAGGAGCTGCCGCCCGTGCCCAGGGGTGACACCGAGGAGCTGCCGCCTGTCCCTGGGTCTGGCACCACGAGGTCCCTGCCCGTGCCCAGGGGCGGCACCGAGGAGCTGCCGCCTGTCCCTGGGTCTGGCACCACGAGGTCCCTGCCCGTGCCCAGGGGCGGCACCGAGGAGCTGCCGCCTGTCCCTGGGTCTGGCACCACGAGGTCCCTGCCCGTGCCCAGGGGTGGCACCGAGGAGCGCTGCCGGCGCCGCCGCGTCCGTTTCACGCACGGGGCGCGGACGCGGCTGAGCCTGGCGCTGCCCGGGCAGTACGAGCTGGTGCAGGCGCTGGCGGCGCACAGCGGGCACTGGGACACCATCCCCGAGCAGGACCTGCGCGTGCCCGGGGACGCCCAGGACCCCGCGCAGACCGTGGCGGAGCTGGAGGTGGTGCTGCCACACGCGCTGCTCAAGGTGAGGGTGGCACCGTGCTGGGCGCTGCCGGCGGGGCGTGGGGAGCGCGGGGTGGCACTGCCACTGTCACGTGGGGAGCGCGGGGTGGCACTGCCACTGTCACGTGGGGAGCTCACGGTGGCACTGCCACTGTCACGTGGGGAGCTCGGGGTGACACTGCCACTGTCCCATGGGGAGCTCGGGGTGGCACTGCCACTGTCCCATGGGGAGCTCACGGTGGCACTGCCACTGTCACGTGGGGAGCTCGGGGTGACACTGCCACTGTCCCATGGGGAGCTCACGGTGACACTGCCACTGTCCCTGATCCGTGGGGAGCTCGGGGTGACACTGCCACTGTCACGTGGGGAGCGCGGGGTGGCACTGCCAGTGTCACGTGGGGAGCGCGGGGTGGCACTGCCACTGTCACGTGGGGAGCTCACGGTGACACTGCCACTGTCCCATGGGGAGCTCGGGGTGGCACTGCCACTGTCCCTGATCCATGGGGAGCTCACAGTGACACTGCCACTGTCCCATGGGGAGCTCGGGGTGACACTGCCACTGTCCCATGGGGAGCTCACGGTGACACTGCCACTGTCCCTGATCCGTGGGGAGCTCGGGGTGGCACTGCCACTGTCCCATGGGGAGCACGGGGTGGCACTGCCACTGTTCCTGATCCGTGGGGAGCTCACAGTGACACTGCCACTGTCCCATGGGGAGCATGGGGTGGCACGGCCACTGTCCCATGGGGAGCATGGGGTGGCACGGCCACTGTCCCATGGGGAGCTCAGGTTGGCACTGCCACTGTCCCTGATCCATGGGGAGTTCCAGGTGACACTGCCACTGTCCCTGGTCCATGGGGAGCTCGGGGTGGCACTGTCCCTGTCCCATGGGGAGCTCAGGGTGGCACTGCCACTGTCCCTGATCCGTGGGAGGTGACATTTACAGCCCTTATAAATTAATTCCCAAATTGTCCCTGCCCTGGTCTGTAGGGAATTTGCAGTGGCACTGCCACAGCCCTCTTCAATAAATTCCCGTGCTGGCTCTTTCCTGGGACACTTGTCCTAAACTTCCAAGGCATTTGGTCCAAAATAATTTGGAGTTGTCCAGGGATCAGCCTTATCCTAAACTGGGCTAAAACTCCAAGGATTTGGTCCAAAACAAGGAATTTGGAGTTAGGGATCAACCTTGCAGGTGAGACTTTGAAGAATTCCCTTTTTTTGCTGTGTGAATGAATTCCAGGGCATTTTTCGCATGGGAAAACCTCTCCAAACCTTCTCCTTTTCTGTTTTTCCCAGGAGGTGGACATCGTGGTGGCTCCGTGCCGGGGCTTCCAGCCCGCCGAGGCCACGCTGGCCGAGCTGGTGACGCAGGTCCTGCCCGTGGTCACCTTCGCCATCAGCGAGCCCCGGCTGTCCCCGTCGGACCAGGCAGAGCTTCGGGAAATCAAGGAAAAATTCTCCCTCCCCATCTGCTTCCTGCGATTCCCCCGGGCCGGCGCCGAAGATCCTTCCTCGGAGGAATCCAAAAGCCTCTCCTCGGAGGAATCCAGAAACCTCTCCTCGGAGGAATCCAGAAACCTCTCCTCGGAGGAATCCAGGAGCCTCTCCTGGGAGGAATCCAAGAGCCTCTCCTGGGAGGAATCCCCGCTGCGGCGGCAGCTGCTGGATCTGGAGTACCTGAGCCCCCGCGGCGTTGCCGGCTCCTCGGTGCTGGCGGAGCAGCCGGAGAAGCTGCGGCTGCTGAGCGCCTTTTGCAGGCAGGTGCTGCAGAAGCACCTGGTGCAGGCGGCCACCAGGCTGAGCGAGGTTCACGGGCGCTGCCTCAACACCTTCATCGACCAGGCGTTCGACATGCAGCGGGACCTGCAGATCACGCCCAAGCGCCTGGAGTACACGCGGCGGAAGGAGAACGAGCTCTACGAGTCGCTGATGGGCATCGCCAACCGCAAGCAGGAGGAGATGAAGGACATGATCGTGGACACGCTGGCGAGCATGAAGGAGCAGCTGCTGGAGGACGCGGCCAGCATGGAGTTCCGAGGTGGGGAATTCGGGGTGTGCCGGGCGGGGTTTTGGGGGGAAATGAGGAGTTGGAGAGGGTTTTGTTTGTGGGGGGTGTGGTTGGATGGAGGGGGTTGATGCCAGGGGAAAATAGTGGTGGGTGAAATGGTGGTAAGTGTGGGTAACATAATAATAATTGTGGGTAAAGTAAGTGTGGGTGAAATGGTGATAAGTGTGGGTGAAATGGTGATGATTGTGGGTAAAATGGTGGTAATTGTGGGTAAAATGGTGGTAAGCATGGGTAACATAATAATAATTGTGGGTAAAATAAGTGTGGGTGAAATGGTGATAATTGTGGGTAAAATGGTGGTAAGTGTGGGTAAAATGGTGGTAAGCATGGGTAACATAATAATAATTGTGGGTAAAATAAGTGTGGGTGAAATGGTGATAATTGTGGGTAAAATGGTGGTAAGTGTGGGTAAAATGGTGGTAAGCATGGGTAACATAATAATAATTGTGAGTAAAGTAAGTGTGGGTGAAATGGTGATAATTGTGGGTAAAATGGTGATAATTGTGGGTAAAATGGTGGTAAGCGTGGGTAACATAATAATAATTGTGGGTAAAATAAGTGTGGGTGAAATGGTGATAATTGTGGGTAAAATGGTGGTAAGTGTGGGTAAAATGGTGGTAAGCATGGGTAACATAATAATAATTGTGGGTAAAATAAGTGTGGGTGAAGTGGTGATAAGTGTGGGTAAAATGGTGGTAAGCATGGGTAACATAATAATAATTGTGGATAAAATTGTGATAAGTGTGGGTAACATAAGTGTGGGTAAAATGGTGATAATTGTGGGTAAAATGGTGATAAGTGTGGGTAACATAATAATAACTGTGGGTAAAATAATTGTGGGTGAAATGGTGATAAGTGTGGGTAACAATAATTGTGGGTAAAATGGTGGTAGGTGTGGGCAACAAGTGTGGCTAAAATGGTGATAAGTGTGGGTAACATAATTGTGGGTAAAATGGTGAAAAGCGTGGGTAACATAATAATAAGTGTGGGTAAAATAAGTGTGGGTAAAATGGTGGTAATTGTGGGTAAAGTGGTGAAAAGTGTGGATAAAATAATTGTGGGTAAAATGGTGATAAGTGTGGGTAAAATAAGTGTGGATGAAATGGTGATAAGTACGGGTAAATTAATAATAATAGTGGGTAAAATGGTGGTAAGTGTGGGTAAAATAATAATAGTTGTGGATAAAATAAGTGTGGGTAAAATGGTGATACGTGTGGGTAAAATCATACTAATTGTGGGTGAAATCATTGTGGGTAAAATAGTGGTAATTTTGGGTAAAATGGTGGTAAGTGTGGATAAAATAAGTGTGGGTGAAATGGTGATAAGGGTGGGTAAAATAATAATAATTGTGGGTAAAATGGTGGTAAGTGTGGGTAAAATAATAATTGTGGGTAAAATGGTGATAAGTATAGGTAAAATAATAATTGTGGGTAAAATGGTGATAAGTATAGGTAAAATAATAATAAGTGTGGATAAAATAAGTGTGGGTAAACTGGTAGTAATTGTGGGTAAAATGGCTAAAATGGTGATAAGTGTGGCTAAAATGGTGATAATAGTGGGAAAAATAATTGTGGATAAAATGGTCATAATTGTGGATAAAATGGTCATAATTGTGGATAAAGAAATTAATAATATTGGATAAAATAATCATAGGTAAAATGGTCATAATCACAGATGAAATCAGCATAATTGTGGATAAAATAACAATGATAATTTTGGATGAAATTATAATAATCTTGGATGAAATAATAGTGGATAAAATGATTAATAATAGTGGATAAAATGATTAATAATAGTAGAAAAATTTAATAGTATTGGATATAATAGTGATGATGATATTTGATAAAATAATGATTACAATCTTGGATAAAACAATAATTATTAATCAGGGATTAAATAATTATAAATATTTTTTTTTTTAATTTGGATTTTGGATAAGAAAATCATAATCTTGGGCAAAAACAAGCGGGAAAAATCTTGGCTAAAATAATCACGAAAATATCGCACGAAGCAACAATAATTTCGGATAAGTGCTAATAAACCTTGGATAAAATAATAACGACGCCGCTGCGGCATCGCGAGGGAAGCGCTTTTCATGTCAAACCCCCTCGGGAGCGGTTGGAGCTCCGGGGATCCCGCGTCCCACGGCCCTTCTCCTCCCTCCCCGCGCAGACATCATCGTTCCCGAGAACGGCGAGCCCGTCAGCTCCAAGGACATCAAGCGCTGCATCCAGCAGATCCAGGAGCTGATCATCTCCAGGCTGAACCAGGCCGTGGCCAACAAGCTGATCAGCTCCGTGGATTACCTGCGCGAGAGCTTCGTGGGCACCCTGGAGCGCTGCCTCAAGAGCCTGGAGGAGTCCTGGGAGGGCTCCGTGCACCCGGCCCGCGGCACGGACAGGGGCAGGGACGGCGCCGTGCACATCACCAGCAACTATCTCAAACAGGTCTGCCGGGAAATCGGGAACGGGCGGGAATCCGGGGCGGTGGGACGGTCATCGTCATAAAATTACAGAAAATTATCAAACTGCAGCCTAGAAACAACACAATATATCAATTAGCTCTTCAGTCTGTGTAAAATAATGAAATTACAGCCAAAAACACCTAAAAACTCTGGAGAAGGGCAGGGACAGCTCCGTGCACATCACCAGCAGCTATCTCAAACAGGTCTGCCAGGAAATCGGGAACGGGCGGGAATCTGCGGTGGTGAGACGGTCATTGTCATAAAATTACAGAAAATTGTCAAATTGCAGCCTAGAAACACCCGTGAGACAACACAGTAGATCACTTGTCTCCTGAATCTGTGTAAAATAATGAAATTACAGCCAAAAACACCTAAAAACTCTGGAGAAGGGCAGGGACAGCTCCGTGCACATCACCAGCAACTATCTCAAACAGGTCTGCCAGGAAATCGGGAACGGGCGGGAATCTGGGGCGGTGGGACGGTCATCGTCATAAAATTACAGAAAATCGTCAAAACAACACAATATATCAATTAGCTCTTCAATCTGTGTAAAATAATCAATTTACAGCCTAAAAACTCTGGAGAAGGGCAGGGACAGCTCCATGCACATCACCAGCAGCTATCTCAAACAGGTCTGCCAGGAAATCGGGAACGGGCGGGAATCCGGGGCGGTGGGACGGTCGTCTTCATAAAATTACAGAAAATGGTCAAATTGCAGCCTAGAAACAACACAATATTATCAATTAGCTCTTCAGTCTGTGTAAAATAATGAAATTACAGCCAAAAACACCTAAAAACTCTGGAGAAGGGCAGGGAGGGCTCCGTGCACATCACCAGCAGCTATCTCAAGCAGGTCTGCCAGGAAATCGGGAACGGGCGGGAATCTGCGGTGGTGGGACGGTCATCTTCATAAAATTACAGAAAATGGTCAAATTGCAGCCTAGAAACGCACACAAAACAAAACAATAAATCAAATTAGCTGCTCAATCTGTGTAAAATAATGAAATTACAGCCCGAGGAAATAATACAATAAATCAATTTGAAACAAGGCAATAAATCAGTTATCTCCTCAAACTGTATAAAATAATGAAATTACAGCCTAAAACCACACATGTGGTAATACAACCAACCATCTCCTAAATCTTTATAAAACAATCAAATTGCCACCTAGAAACACACGTGACACAACAAAAGAAATCAATTCTCTCCCAAATCTGTGCAGAAGAATCAAATTCTGGCCTAGAAGCGCCCATGAGATATCAAATAAATCAATGAACCGAGTGATTTATGGACTATCTCTTTTTTTTTTTTTTTCCATTTTCACAGGCTCTAGCTGAGTTCCTAGCTGGCAGAATTCCCATTTTCCCCCTCTTTTCCCTGCTTTTCCAGATCCTGAATGCAGCTTACCACGTGGAGGTCACTTTCCACTCGGGCTCGACGGTGACCAGGATGCTTTGGGAGCAGATCAAGCAGGTACGGACGCTTGGGAAAGGGAACTGTGGAGCAAAGGATCCTCTCAGCTGCTCCCCGAGTTCCCTCTGGGAGCTGGGAGTTTGTTCCTGGGAGTGCCCGAGGTCGGCTTGGAGGCACCTGGGATGGTGGAATGGGATCAAATTTCCGATCTTGGAGCAACCTGGGATGGTGGAATGGGATCAAATTTCCAATCTTGGAGCCACCTGGGATGGTGGAATGGGATCAAATTTCCGATCTTGGAGCCACCTGGGATGGTGGAATGGGATCAAATTTCCAATCTTGGAGCAACCTGGGATGGTGGAATGGGATCAAATTTCCGATCTTGGAGCCACCTGGGATGGTGGAATGGGATCAAATTTCCGATCTTGGAGCCACCTGGGATGGTGGAATGGGATCAAATTTCCGATCTTGGAGCCACCTGGGATGGTGGAATGGGATCAAATTTCCGATCTTTTCCGACCCCAACCATGCTGGGATTGCGGGGTTCTCATCCAGAGGGGATTGGTGACAGGAAAATCGGGGAGAGGCGTTCCCGAATTGACGGAATCTCCAGGGAAGCAGCTTTTTCCTGCACCAAGGTGTGGAAATTCCAGGGGTTGGATGCGGCACTTCCTGTAATTAGTGGGTAATTAGATGGCTCTGCCTCACCCTTCATTAGGAAGCAGGGAATTCCGGGCGCTGCACGCCTGGTGTGGGTCCCAGGGAGGAGGAGGAGGAGGAGGAATCCCAGCTGGGAGCTGAGGAAAGTCGTGTTCTTGCTCACCCGTCCACGGAGGGAAGGAGGTTCCAGCTCAGAGCAGGGATTTCAGGAAGGTCAGAGCTTTAACAGCCAGGAACTGGAACCAGAAACCTGAGGGGAGAAGAGTGAGTTGTCCTAAATCAAAATCCCAGAGCCCAAATAAACCTCATTTCCCAAAAAAACCAGGAATTTCCAAATGCTCCAGATCGTTCCTTTACTCCTGCAGAGCACGAAGAACCCCTTAAAGAGGTATTTGCTTTCAGATAAGTGTTTAATAAATATCATTAAATTAAATATTGGACAAATACCATTAAATTAAATATTTAATACGTTTTACTAAATTAGATCTTTAATAAAAGTAATGAAATCAAATATTTAATAAACATCCTTACATTAAATATTTAATAAATATAACGACATAAAACATTCAATAAATACAATTAAACAAAATGCTCGATAAATATAATTAAACGAACCATTCAAGAAATAATTTCAAATTAGTTATTTAGTAAATATAATTAGATGGGATATTTAATAAATATTACTAAACTAGATATTTAGTATTATTTTGACTGTTTAATAAGTATAAATAGATGAAACTAAAATAGATTTAATATTACTACATTAAATAGTTAAGAAATATCATTGAATTAAACATGCAATAAGTATAATTAAATGAAACATTTCATAAATATGACTACATTCAATATTTAAGAAATATCATTGAATTAAACATCCAATAAGTATAATTAAATGAAACATTTAATAAATATTACTACATTCAATATTTAAGAAATACCATTGAATTAAACATTCAATAAGTATAATTAAATGAAACTTTTAATAAATATTACTACATTCAATATTTAAGGAATATCATTGAATTAAACATTCAATAAATAAATGAAACATTTAATAGATATTTCTACATTCAATATTTAAGAAATATCATTGAATTAAACATTCAATAAATAAATGAAACATTTAATAGATATTTCTACATTCAATATTTAAGAAATATCATTGAATTAAACATCCAATAAGTATAATTAAATGAAACATTTAATAAACGTTACTATATTCAATATTTAAGAAATACCATTGAGTTAAACCTCCAGTAAATACAATTAGATGAAATATTTAATAAATACGACTACATTCAATATTTAAGAAATACCATTGAGTTAAACCTCCAGTAAATACAATTAGATGAAATATTTAATAAATATGACTACATTCAATATTTAAGAAATACCATTGAGTTAAACATCCAGTAAACACAATTAGATGAAATATTTAATAAATACGACTGCAGACTGTAGGGGAGCCGCAGCAGTTGCAGCTCAGCGCAGCCCCGGGACCCCCGCACGTCCCGGCTCAGCCCTCGGACGCCTCCGGGGCGAGCCGATGATGAACGGGTCCAGCGATGCACGGCCGAAGGAGGGGGGCTCTTTGCAGGGATTCCTCTCACCGGGGATCCCATGGGCGAATCCAGGGATCCCCGGGTGACTTTTCCCGGCCGCCTGTGGCAGATCCTGCAGCGGCTGACGTGGGTCAGCCCGCCGGCCGTCAGCAGCGACTGGAAGAGGAAGGTGGCCCAGGACGCCATCGAGAGCCTCAGCGCCTCCAAACTGGCCAAGAGCATCTGCAGCCAGTTCCGCACGCGCCTCAACAGCTCCCACGAGGCCTTCGCCGCCTCCCTGCGCCAGGTCAGACGGGAAAGCTGCCCGGAGCCCGGGCGTGGGATTGGGACAGGGAACTGAAACTGGAAATCCAGCAAAAACTGCCCTGGAGCTCGGGGTTGGGATTGGGAAAGGGAACTGAAACTGGAAATCCAGCAAAAACTGCCCTGGAGCTCGGGGTTGGGATTGGGAAAGGGCACTGAAACTGGAAATCCAGCAAAAACTGCCCCGGAGCTCGGGGTTGGGATTGGGACAGGGAATTGAAACTGGAAAAACTGCCCAGGAGCTTGGGGTTGGGATTGGGAAAGGGAATTGTAACTGTAAATCCAGCAAAAACTGCCCAGGAGCTCGGGGTTGGGATTGGGACAGGGAATTGAAACTGGAAATCCAGCAAAAACTGCCCTGGAGCTCGGGGGTGGGATTGGGAAAGGGGAATTGCAACTGCAAAAACTGCCCAGGAGCTCGGGGTTGGGATTGGGAAAGGGAATTGTAACTGTAAATCCAGCAAAAACTGCCCTGGAGCTCGGGGTTGGGATTGGGACAGGGAACTGTAACAGGAAATCCAGCAAAAACTGCCCCGGAGCTCGGGGTTGGGATTGGGACAGGGAATTGAAACTGGAAAAACTGCCCTGGAGCTCAGAGCTGGGATTGGGAAAGGGAATTGAAACTGGAAATCCAGCAAAAACTGCCCTGGAGCTCTGGGTTGGGATTGGGAAAGGGAACTGTAACAGGAAATCCAGCAAAAACTGCCCTGGAGCTCGGGGTTGGGATTGGGAAAGGGAACTGAAACTGGAAATCCAGCAAAAACTGCCCCGGAGCTCGGGGTTGGGATTGGGAAAGGGAATTGTAACTGGAAATCCAGCAAAAACTGCCCAGGAGCTCGGGGTTGGGATTGGGACAGGGAATTTCAAGTGCAAAAGCAGAATTTGTGCTCTCAGCGCAGCTGGCAGCTGGCACAGCTGATGTGAACTTTAGTACACGGTTTTATTTCTAAAGCAGACTTGTAAAGAGCCTGGAACCTCCCTAAACTCCAGCTGTGTGTTTATTAAATGTATAGAACACCCATAAACAATTCAATGTATAAAACATCCATAATTCATTGATTGAATGTACAGAGCATCCGTAAACAATTTACTAAATGTCTAAAACATCCATAAACAATCTATTAATTGTATGGAACACACGTAAACAATTGATTAAATGTGTAGAACATTCCTAAATAATTGATTAAATATGTAGAACATCCATAAACAATTGATTAAATGTATAAAACCACCCACAAACAAATTAATAAATGTATAAAACATTCCTGAGCAATCAATTCAGTGTCTAAAACAACCATAAACAATTAATAAAATGTATAGAACACCCATAAACAATTGATTAAATGCCTAAACCACCCATAAACGATTTCTGAAATGTCTAAGACATCCATAAACAACTGATTAAATGTATAGAACACCTGTAAACAATTGAGTAAATTTATAAAACACCCATAAATGATTTCTGAAATTTATAAAACACCTGTAAACAATTGATTAAATGTATAGAATACCCATAAAGGGTTTCTGAAATGTATCAAACATCCACAAACAATTGATTGAATGTATCAAACAGTCATAAAATATTTCTGAAATGTATCAAACATCCATAAACAATTGTTCAAATGTATCAAACAGCCATAAAGGATTTCTGAAATTTATAGAACACCTGTAAACAATTGATTAAATGTATAAAACACCCATAGACAATTGATGAAATGACTAAAAGAGCCATAAAGGATTCCTGAGATGTATCAAACACCCATAAACAATTGATGAAATGTCTCAAACAGCCATAGAGGATTCCTGACCTGTCTTAAAAGAGCCATAAAGGATTCCTGAAATCCTAAAACAGCCATAGAGGATTCCTGAGATGTATCAAACACCCATAAACAATTGATTAAATGTATTAAACACCCATAAACGATTCCTGAGATGTCTAAAACAGCCATAAAGGATTCCTGAGATGTATCAAACACCCATAAACAATTGATTAAATGTATTAAACAGCCATAAACGATTCCTGAGATGTCTAAAACAGCCATAAAGGATTCCTGAGATGTCTAAAACAGCCATAAAGGATTCCTGAGATGTCTAAAACAGCCATAAAGGATTCCTGAGATGTATCAAACACCCATAAACAATTGATGAAATGTCTCAAACAGCCATAGAGGATTCCTGACCTGTCTTAAAAGAGCCATAAAGGATTCCTGAAACCATAAAACAGCCATAGAGGATTCCTGAGGTGTATCACACAGGCATGAAGGATTCCTGAAACCCTCAAAGAGCCATGAGGGGTTCCTGAAGCGTCCCAAGGAGCAGAAGCCGGCGCAGTGCTGAGCTGTGCTGTCCCTGCAGCTGGAGGATGGCCACTCGGGCCGGCTGGAGAGGACGGAGGACCTGTGGCTGAAGGTGAGGAAGGAGCACGCTCCTCGGCTGGCGCGGCTGTCCCTGGAGAGCAGATCCCTGCAGGATGTGCTGCTGCACGGTGAGTGTTCCGCCGGCGCCGGCCCCGCTCCCGCTCCTCCCCGGGCACCGCCCCTGGGGGGCAAATTCTGGGAGGAAACCTCGGAATGGGAGTGGAAAAACCCTCTTTGGTGACCTAGAGACGGGGTTCTAGAGGCTTCATTCCGTTTTCAGTCTCGTGGGAAGGGTGGGACGCTTCGGGTGTTACGATCCGCGCCATCAAAATCAGAGCCCAGACTATTTCCTAATTACAGTACATCATAAGTGTAATTACAATACATCATAAATGCAATTGCAATACATCATAAATGCAATTGCAATACATCACAAGTGGTTTTTGGCCTGTCAGCTTTTGCCACAAAACGCTGCTGATGCTTCCAAGCCAATCATCGATTGAAACGCCCTATTATGTTTTTAATAGATAAATTATTTAATGCATCTATTTTAGAAGGGTTTAGCTACAGTACATCTTTCATAGTTATTTCTCAAAAATACATATGAAAATATATTAAAATATATGAAAAAAAATTCATAGTTATTTCTCAAACATAGATATTTCTCAAAAATAGATATTTCTCAAAAATATCTAGTGTATTGGCAAGGTCGTTGTTTATTATGGTTTGATATTAAACTTATTCCTGGCTTCATTTCTCTCTTAACAGTGTCTGTCCTATTCCCTGGCCTTTCTAAGTCAGCGTACTTTATTTCAGAGTTTGCACTCAGCCTTCTGTCAGGCTTTGGGAATCCTCTACAAATCCATTTCCCACAAATGGGATCCCTTTAGGAGAGCAAACCCAACCGGTCCGGGAAAAAAATTCCCTTAGAGAAAAGTGGGAAAAAAACCTGTTTGTTCAACAAGCATAAAAACAGTGAACCGTGTCAAACCACAGAACCTCTCACCCTTCTGGAGAGAGGTGGCAAAATGGAGAAAATCTTTGCTCTGGGTTGTAGCTCAGCTCTCCCAGTCTCTTATCAATCCCTCCAGTGCTGGAAAATTCTCTCCATGAGCTCCAGGTGTTCTCTGGATTTTCAGTCCAGAATGGGTTTAAACAGTTTGAAGAAAAAAACCCAAAAAACCAGTCCAGGGAAGTTCTGTGCCTCAGCTAGCTCCGCAGAGGGAGTGAGGAGCAGAGGAGAGCTCTGTCTGTCTCACTGTGTGCTGCAGACAGCGCAGACAATCCAGGAGCGGGGCGTGGAGCAGTCGGGGCAGCTCCTGCCAGCAAACCCCACGCTTCTTCCCCGCCTTCGCTGCCAGGGCTGAGAGGTGTGGGACAAACAGAACAGAAAACTGGGGCTACGAGCATCACAGCGTCACCCGGGCCAGGAGCAGGTTGGAATTTCATTCCCAGCCGGGTTTCCGCTGGCTCCCGGCAGCTGGGAGCGCAGGAGGGAGGGAGGAAGGGCTGCGCTGATGGTTTGTGCCTTGCAGGGAAGCCCAGGCTGGGCAGGGAGCTGGGCCGAGGCCAGTACGGGGTGGTGTACCTGTGTGACAGCTGGGGGGGACACTTCCCCTGCGCCCTCAAATCCGTCGTCCCTCCGGATGAGAAGCACTGGAACGACCTGGCGCTGGAATTTCACTACATGAGGTCTGTAATCCTGAGTGCTGGCCCCCGTTCCCGTGATTTCCCTGGATTATTCAGGCTGGAGAAGCCCCCAGGCTGTGGCTGATGTCCCCTTTGTCAGCCAGCGCAGAGCTCTGAGTGCCACGTCCAGGTTTGCTGCAGGAATCTGGGATTGGAGCTCCTGGACTGCTCAGCCCGGGCAGGGACGCTCCTTCCTGCCTTGATTGGATTCTCTGCTGCCTGTGCTGTCCAAATTCAGAGTAAATCCGAGTTTACACACCGTGGTAACCAGCAATTCTCCTCCCCTGGCTGTGGATCCTCCCCTGGTGGTGAACCCTCCCTCTTTTCCCGCTCCTTGTCCTTCCTGAATCCCCAAAAAAGCCAAGGATGGCTCTGCAGTGCAGAGAGCAGCTGGTTCCCGGTAAACAGCTGCAGGCACAGCCAGCTGAGAGAAGAATGGGGTGGCTTTTTGTGACTCTAACCTTTAAAAAGCCTTTTTATCTTTGAGTTTAATCGGCTCAGACAGCTGAGGATTGTGCTGCTCGGAGCTGTGCTGGGAATTTTTGTTAAATCTGCAGCTCTGGGGCTTCTTCCCTTGGCCTGGGCTGGAGGACAGGGCCAAAAACGACCCAAAATTTCTGTGCTGAACCCTCTGCAGAGACTCTGGGGCTTCTCCCCTTTGTCCTAGGCTGGAGGACAGGGCCAAAAACAACCCAAAATTTCTGTGCTGAACCCTCTGCAGAGACTTTGGGGCTTCTCCCCTTTGTCCTGGGGTGGAGGACAGGGTCAAAAACTGCTCCAATTTTCTGTGCTGAACCCTCTGCAGAGACTTTGGGGCTTCTTCCCTTTGTCCTAGGCTGGAGGACAGGGTCAAAAACTGCTCCAATTTTCTGTGCTGAACCTGCTCTAGGTCCCTGCAGGGACTCAGGGGCCAAAAATGACCCAGATTTTTTGTGCTGAACCTTCTGCAGGGACTTTGGGGCTTCTTCCCTTGGCCTGGGCTGGAGGACAGGGCCAGAAATGACCCCAGTTTTCTGTGCTGGACCCTCTGCAGGTCCCTGCAGTCCCACGAGAGGCTGGTGCACCTGCACGGCTCCGTGATCGATTACGGCTACGGAGGAGGCTCCAGCATTGCTGTGCTGCTGATCATGGAGAGGCTGCACAGGGACCTCTACACGGGGCTGAAGGTACCAAATCCTCTTATTTCGTGTTTATTTTATATTTATTTTATCCCTGGAAGTGCTGGCACAGAGCTTGCAGCAACCTGGTTTAGTGGGAAATGTCCCTGCCCATAGGATGAGTTTTAATCTCCTTTCCTTCCCCAAATTGTGAGTCTCTAATTAAAAAAAGTCCCCCTTAATCTGTAAAACAAAGCTGGAATAGCTCAATTTTCAGCGTTTTGGTAAAGGAGAGCAGGCCAAAGTAACTTTTAAGCA
This sequence comes from Hirundo rustica, assembly GCF_015227805.2. Taxonomy (NCBI): domain Eukaryota; kingdom Metazoa; phylum Chordata; class Aves; order Passeriformes; family Hirundinidae; genus Hirundo; species Hirundo rustica. The sequence goes on from NC_053473.1 coordinate 6,214,236, forward strand.
TAAAATCTGTGTTTTTCCCTCAGACTAAACCTGGTTTAGTGGGAAGTGTCCCTGACCACGGGATGAGTTTTAATTTCCCTTCCAACCCAAAACTGATTCTCTAATTTAAAAAAATCCCCATGAATCCCTAAAACAAAGCTGGAATTGCTCAATTTTCAGCATTTTGGTAAAGAAGAGCAGGCCTAAGCAACTTGTAGGACTAAAATCCACGTTTTTCCCCTCAGGCTGGGCTGGAATTGGAGCCACGGTTGCGGATTGCCTTGGATGTGGTGGAAGGGATCCGGTACCTGCACAGCCAGGGGTTGGTGCACAGGGATATCAAACTCAAAAACGTCCTGGTAAGGAAAATCCCTGCCTCTGCCTCATCCCAGAGCCTTTGTAGAGGGGAAAAAGAAGCTTTAAGTGAGGGAATAACTTTCTCCGCTCGGGGTATTTGAAGCTGGTGCAGCCACAGGGAGGTTTCGCCGCCTCCTTTCCTGGTTGGAAGCCTGGGGCAAAGGGAGCAGGGAATGATTCCTTGGGAGTGCAGACAGCTGAATCCATGAGTAGGACTTCCAGTTCCTGCTTCCCTGAAATCCCAGCCACGCCCCTGGTGTGGGAGACGAGCGATGCCTCCAGGGAAAGGCGCAGGAGCAGCCAGGAAAATCAGAGTTAAAACCAGCTGCTCAGCCCTCCCAGTGTGAATCAAAACCAAAAAAAATTCAATGTTTTACGGCAGAAACGGGCTTCTCACCTGCCTTGGCTGTGGCTTTTTCCCCAGCTGGACAAAAAGAATCGGGCCAAGATCACGGATTTGGGCTTCTGCAAACCCGAGGCGATGATGTCGGGCAGCATCGTGGGCACCCCCATCCACATGGCTCCCGAGCTCTTCACAGGTAGGAGCCCCCAAATCCACCGCCCTGCCTGCAGCTCCCAGGGCAATTCCTTGGGATTCACCTCTCAGCTGCTCCCGAGACCATCCCAGCCCCAGGGAATCCCCTGATTTCAGTGCAGGCCGTGGATTGCTCCTTTATTTATCCTGTGCCGCTCTCGACACAGGGTGATGGGGTTGATCAGCTCTGCTGAAGCAATTAACACCCTTGCAATTAGAAACCCTTAGTAGGAAGCTGGAAATCCTTGGAGTTCATAAGGAAATACTTCAGGGAGCATTCCCTGTAAGGAATTTCGGAGCTGTTACTACCTTGGAGTGAGTTGGGATTCGCTGGGAGTTCTGGCAGCTGCTCCGAGGGTTTTTCCTGAGTTTTGGAACCACTTGGAAGTTCAAATCCCGAATCCTTTTGGTCTGTCAGAGCTGCTCCTGCCTGGATAAGCTTGGGATCCAATGGAAGCATCTCTATTTGTGTGAATTTCGGGGATATCTGGGATATTTCTGGGATGAGAGGCTGATGTTTGGCTCTGACAGAGCTGAGCTTTACCGGTGTTGGTGTTTAGAATACACCTGAGCTCAGTTTGGGAATTCCTGGTACAGCTTAAATTTATAAATCCTGGGAATTGGAAAAGCTTAACCTTGATCCCAGCTCCTGCTGCGTTCCTGGGTTTCACACAAGTTTTGCCTTCCTGCTGTGAAACTGAGGCTGAAATTTGGGAAATAGGCCCCTGGAGTCACCTCTCTTCCTGCCCAGCTCCCAGTGATTTCTCCCTGCTGATCCCACGTGGTTTTTTCCCAGGGAAATATGACAATTCCGTGGATGTTTATGCCTTTGGGATCCTGTTCTGGTACCTCTGCTCGGGCCACGTGAAGTTACCCGAGGCTTTTGAGAGGTGTGCGAGCAAAGATCACCTGTGGAACAACGTCAGGAGAGGTACCTGGGCTTGGCTCAAGGCTGAAAAACCTGAAAAACTCTGAGGTGGTGGGAAAAAACAGTTTTATTCTGGAGAGGTGAGAGGTAAAAATCCCAGAATCCCTGAAGTTGGAAAAGAGTTCCAGGATCGAGTCCGAGCTGTGCCCGGTGCCCACCCTGAGCACTCGGTGCCACCTCCAGGTGACACCTCCAGCCCTGGGCACTCCAAACCTCCCTGGGCACTTCCCAGCCCTGAGCGCCCTTTCCATGAGGAAATTCCTGCTGCCGTCCCCCCTGAGCCTCCCCTGGCACAGCCTGAGGCCGTTCCCTCTCCTCCTGTCCCTGTGCCCTGGCATGAGATCCCAAATCCCCCCGGCTGTCCCCTCCTGTCAGGGAGTTGTGCAGAGCCAGGAATTCCCCCTGAGCCTCCTTTTCTCCAGGCTGAGCCCCTTCCCAGCTCCCTCAGGATTCTCCAGCCCCTTCCCAGCTCCCTCAGGATTCTCCAGCCCCTTCCCAGCTCCCTCAGGATTCTCCAGCCCCTTCCCAGCTCCCTCAGGATTCTCCAGCCCCTTCCCAGCTCCCTCAGGATTCTCCAGATCCTTTCCCAGCTCCCTCAGGATTCTCCAGCCCCTTCCCAGCTCCCTCAGGATTCTCCAGATCCTTTCCCATCTCCATTCCCATCCCTGGACACGCTCCAGCCCCAAAATAACCTCCCTGAACTGGACACAGGGATTGAGGGGACAATCCCTGCCCTGCTCCTGCTGCTCCAGGAGTTTTTGATCCAGTCTTTAGTGGGATATTCACTGCTCCAACCTGGCCAGGTTCTGCTGGAAGTTGAACTAAAATGCTCAGGATAAAAGAGGTATTTGGGATCAGCTCCTTGCCAGCAGCACAGGGAATGCTGAGCACGCTCAAACCAGGGAGCAGCAAAACCTTGGGATGAGACTCGGCCCCAGGAAGAGGCAGGAGTGATCCCCTGAGGAATGTTCAATCCCTGGCACTTGGGCTGTGGGATCTGCGCATCCAAATCCTTGAGGATGGGACAGAGCTGGATGTGGAGGGAAAGAACTGCTCCAGCTGTTCCCCCAAATATCAACTCCTGCTGAATCCCTGGGTTTGGGATTTGCTCCAGCTGTTCCCCAAAATATCAACTCCTGCTGAATCCCTGGGTTTGGGATTTGCTCCAGCTGTTCCCCAAAATACCAACTCCTGCTGAATCCCTGGGTTTGGGGAGGGCTGGGATTTGGCCCAGCTTTGTCAGGAAGTTTGATCCTCTGTGCCTGGAGTTCCTGTCCGTGGAAATTCCCCCGTGTCACGTGGGAAGGATTATCTGGGATGAGCCAGGCTGTGTCCCACACTCCGGGCTGTTCCCGCTCCTGAAGGCTCTGGAATGTGCAGCGGGGTGGGGGGATCAGGATCCCGACAGGAAAAGGGGCTTTTGATCCCAAATCACTGCAAAAAGGAGATTCCAGTGGAATCAGCTGGGAGAGCTGGGGAAAGAGAAGATTCCAGGGAGACCTCAGAGCTCCTTCCAGGGCCTGAGGGGGCTCAGAAAGGAGGGAGAGGGATTTTTATATGGAATGGAGTGACAAGAGAAGAGATTGTCAAGTAAAAGAGGGAAGATTTAGATGGGATTTTGGGAAGGAATTCCTGACTGTGAGGGTGGGGAGGGGCTGGGATGGAATTCCCAGGGAATCCCTGGCTGCCCCATCCCTGGGAGTGTCCCAGGCCAGCTCGGAGCGCCCTGGGGTGATGGAAATTGTCCCTGCCCATGGGATTGGATGATCCCTTCCAGCCCAAACCATTCCAGGATTCCGTGTGCTGGTTTAGGTGGGATTTTGGGAATAAATCCTTCCCTGGGAGGGTGAGGGAGGGGCGGGGATGGAATTCCCAGGGCATCCCTGGCTGCCCCATCCCTGGGAGCGTCCCAGGCCAGCTCGGAGCAGCCCGGGATGGTGAAGGTGTCCCTGCCTCTGGAATGGGATGAGTTTGAGGAGTCTGAGGTCCCTCCCAACCCACCCCAGCGCTCCAGTCCACGATTCCATGGATTTGGCCGCCCTCTGGAAGCGCCCTCAGCCATCCTTTTCTTTCCCAGCCCTCGCCCGGCCCCTCCGCCCGCTTTCCCGGGACGTGAGCCCCAGGCAGGAGGGCTCTTTTCTTTCCCGGGACGATCCCGGCGTCCCTGAGGCTGGGGCTGTGTTTTCCAGGGGTGCGTCCGGAGCGGCTCCCGGTGTTTGACGAGGAATGCTGGCAGCTGATGGAAGCCTGCTGGGACGGGGACCCCTCGCAGCGGCCGCTGCTGGGCATCGTGCAGCCCATGCTGCAGGGCATCATGGCCAGGCTCTGCCGGCCCGGCTCCCGGCACCCCGGCAAAGCCCTGGAGGACTCCACCTGAGCGCCCGGCGCCACCCGGGATCCGGGAATCGCGGCGGGATCCGGGAGTCGCGGCGGGATGCGGGAATCGCGGCGGGATGCGGGAGTCGCGGCGGGATCCGGGAATCGCGGCGGGATCCGGGAATCGCGGCGGGATCCGGGAATCGCGGCGGGATCCGGGAGTCGCGGCGGAATCCGGGAATCGCGGCGGGATCCGGGAATCGCGGCGGGATCCGGGAGTCGCGGCGGGATCCGGGAGTCGCGGCGGGATCCGGGAATCGCGGCGGGATCCGGGAGTCGCGGCCGCTCCTGTGCCCGGGGGCTCCGAGCGGAGTCACCGGGGGGGTGACGGCTCCGTCCCCGTCCCACCCCGGCATCCCTCTGGAATCGCGCTGCCCGGGAATGCGAGCTCCAAACCCCTCGGGATTCACGGGGTGGGGGGGGCTTTGCCAACCCAACCCCCCCCCCCCCCCACTCCCCTCCCCAAAAATCGATCCGGGGGATGGGAAAATCCCTTCCCGGAACTCCGGGATCGCCGCCCGCTCCTCCCTCAGCCCCAGAGCGCTCGGAGAGGAAGGAAAAGGCACAAAACCTTAGGATAAGGAAGTGTCGGGAAGCTCCAAGGAGCTGGAAATGTTTACATGGACAGGAGCAAAGCTTCCGTGTTTTTCTACGGGGATTTGGAAAACCCCACCTGGATAAGCTATTGATCCCTAATCCCACCTTTTCCTCCTTTTTTTTTTCCCCCCCTCCCCATCTCCTTTGCTTCCTTAAATTTCTTGGAATGGCTGGAGAAACCTTTCCCTGCTTCCAAGCTCCGTTCCTCAGAGGTTCCTCTTCGCAGTGGCACAAAAAGTCCTTGAAATTGTTGATTTTTTTTTTTTTTTCCCCAAGGGGGAAGTGCCAAAATTCCTTTTAAATCAGGATTCGGGGCTTGGAATTCATGGGAATGTCGTGGCAGTTTTAAATTGGGCCTAGTCTGCACGGGAATATTTTTTTTAAAAAATGAGATTTTTTTTTTCCAGCCTTTTTTTTTTTTTCCCTTCAAGTTGGAGAGAAGAAAAGATCCTTCCTTCTTCTCCTCACTTTCACTCCAGGGCTGGAATTTGGTTGGAAAAAATAAAAAAAAAATAAAAAATAAAAATTAAAAAAAAAAAAAGGCGTGGGGGAAGAGGGGGATCCTGGGCAAGGTTGTCTTTCCCAAATTCCTGGCAATCCCAGTTTGCTTCCTGCATTTTTGGGGTGGAACTGGGCTGATCTGGAGCAGGGCACGCCCTCGGTGGCTCCATGAGGAACTGGGGGAGTTGGGAATCCTCCCTGCAATTCCCAGAGAATTCCTTGGCTGAAATTCCAGCTGCCCGCGGCCGAGGAGGGGTTTAGTGGGGACTTTTTCCTTTCTTTGTGCAATAAATGGATTCAGGAGCTTTTTATGGAGGGGGAAAAAATACATAAATAAATAAAAAAGCTTTTTTTGGTTCCTTTGTGGGGGGGTTTCTGGGATGGGGATGAATCCAACCTCTCCTGGCATTCCAGAGTGGTTTTTTTATGGATCCATCCTTTCTCCCGCCATTCCAAACTGGGTTTTTTATGGATCCATCCTTTCTCCTACCATTCCAAACTGGGTTTTTTATGGATCCATCCTTTCTCCTACCATTCCAAACTGGGTTTTTTATGGATCCATCCTTTCTCCTGCCATTCCAAACTGGGTTTTTTATGGATCCATCCTTTCTCCTGCCCGTCCCATCCCAATCCAGCTGCTCGTGCCAAGAATTCCCACCGCTTTTCCAAAGCCTCGCCCTCAGGCAGCGCCGACAGCATCGACCCCGGGAGCAGAAAAACCTCTGGAAAAGCAGGAATGGCCCTCGGGAAAAACCTCTGGAAAAGCGGGAATGGCCCTCGGGAAAAACCTCTGGAAAAGCGGGAATGGCCCTCGGGATGGCGCAGGGGGATGTGGAAATAATAAACCTGGATAAAGCCCAATCTGTGTGTCTTCAATTCCCGAGCTTTTCTTGCGGCTCCATTCTGGACAATTCCCTGATGGGTTTTTTGGGGAATTTCCCTGTGGAATTTTTTTTTCGGGATGGGATTTTGGGGTGGAATGTGGGAATTTCCAGGGTGTCCCAAGTTTTTGGGTTTTTTTCTGCCTGCCTGGAGGTTTTCTATTTTTTATATTTCAATTTTCCAAATTTCATTTCGTGTCAATTTCACGTCAATTTCATTCATCTTCTCCAAAAGCAGCCAGTCCTTTCCAGGCAACACCCGCAAGGGCCCAGCTTTCCCCTGTGCTATTTTAGTTAATTATTAGACTAATAAGAATATGAATTAATTTAATTATTGGTGCTACCTAATTGCGCCCTCCCCGCCGGCCGCTCCCGTTTCCCGGAACCTTCCTGCGCGGCCGAGGAGCTCACCCGGCCCCTTCCGCGCACCGCGCCGGGGCTGCCCGCAGCGCCGCCTGATCCCCGCCGCCCCTTCCCCTTCCCGTTCCCCTTCCCGCTGCCGTTCCCGGCCCCGCCGCCGCGCCGGGAGCGAGCGGAGCCGCTGCCCGAGCCCGCGGGGACGGGCGGGCGGAGCCGGGCCGGGAGGCGCCGGGAGCCGCGGCCGAGGGAAGCAGCGGCGGTCGGGGCGGGCGAGCGGCGCCGGGCAGGGCCCCGCGGGTCTTTCGGCTACGGGAGAGGAGGGAGCGGGAGCGGCGGCGCGATGAACCTGGAGCTGCTCGGTGCGAACGGGAACGGGAGGGGGAAATGGGGAATGGGGAATGGGGAATGGGAGCGGGAATAGGAGAGGGAGCGGGAACGGGGGCGGGAGTGGGAACGGGGTGCGAGCGGGGCGCTGCGGGACCGGCAGGTGGCGGGAAAGGGAACGGGAATGGGGAATGGGAAATGGGAAATGGGGAATGGGAGCGGGAATAGGAGAGGGAGCGGGAATAGGAGAGGGAGCGGGAATGGGAACGGGAGCGGGAGTGGGAACGGGGTGCGAGCGGGGCGCTGCGAGACCGGCAGGTGGCGGGAATGGGAAGGGGAACGGGGAAGGAGGTGGGAACCGGGGGCGGCGGCGAGACCGACTTGGAGCTGCTGGGTGCGCACGGGCACGGGATGAGAGGGCGGCGCGGCTGGGAACGGGAACGGGGAGCGAGCGGGGCTGGGCCGGGGCCGGTGCCGGTACCGGGGCGGGGTGAGCCGGGCTGGGCCGGGGCCGGGGCCGGTACCGGGGCGGGGGGAGCCGGGCAGGCTCGGCGGGGCCGCCTCTCGCTCAGCCGCCGCCTTCCCCTTCCTCTGCAGAGTCCTTCGGCCAGAACTACCCCGAGGTAACCGCGCTCCCACCCCGGAGCGTCCCCCGAGCCCTTCCCCGGCGGCGGGGCCGGGTCCAAGCGGCTCTGCCCGGCTCCGGCCGGGTTTTCCCGGCTCCGGCCGGGTCTGAGCGGGCGCGGGCGCTGCGCTGTCCCCGCAGGAGGCGGACGGGACCCTGGACTGTATCAGCATGGCCCTGACGTGCACCTTCAACCGCTGGGGCACCCTGCTCGCCGTGGGCTGCAACGACGGCAGGATCGTCATCTGGGACTTCCTGACCCGCGGCATCGCCAAGATCATCAGCGCGCACATCCACCCCGTGTGCTCGCTGTGGTGAGCCCGGGAGGCGCGGGGATCCCGCTGGGGTTGTGGGCATCCCTCTGGGATCCCGCTGGAACTGCGGGAATCCCTCTGGGATCCCGCTGGGGTTGTGGGCATCCCTCTGGGATCCCGCTGGGGTTGTGGGCATCCCTCTGGGATCCCGCTGGGGTTGTGGGCATCCCTCCGGGATCCCGCTGGGACTGCGGGAATCCCTCTGGGATCCCGCTGGGATTGTGGGCATCCCTCTGGGATCCCGCTGGGACTGCGGGAATCCCTCTGGGATCCCGCTGGGACTGTGGGAATCCCTCTGGGATCCCGCTGGGATTGTGGGCATCCCTCTGGGATCCCGCTGGGGTTGGGGGGATCCCGCTGGGGTTGGGGGGATCCCGCTGGAATTCGCTCCCCGGGATGGAGGGAGGGTGGGGTTGGGATGTGCCAGGGATGGAGCAGCTCTGCCAGGGACGGGTGCAGGGAGAGGAATCTTTGGGTTTTCCAGTGCTTGGAGGGGATCCAGGAGAGCTGGAGAGGGATTTGGGATAAGGGATGGAGGGACAGGAGGCAGGGAGTGGATTCCCGCTGCCAGGGTTGGGTGGGATGTTGGGAAGGGATTCTTCCCTGGGAGGGTGGGAGGGGCTGGGATGGAATTCCCAGAGAATCTGTGGTTGTTCTGTCCCTGGGAGTGTCCCAGCCTGGGATAGTGGAAGGTGTGGGCGCTGGAAAAGGCTGGGATTTAAGCTTCATTCCAACCCAGACCATTCCATGTTTTTTGTCAGGAATTGCATTTTCCCTTTTGAATTTTTCCCTGCCATTATTCCCTCTGGGCTGTCAGATTTCCCTCTGAGCTCCTTTCCCTCCTGGCGGTGTTTGATTCCTTTAAGGAATAGCGTTATTGGGCATTCCCTGATCTCCTTTCCCCCCTGGCAGAGTTTTAAGGAATAACTTTGTTGGGCATTCCCTCAGCTCCTTTCCCCCCTGGCAGCACTTTAAGGAATAACTTCATTGGGAATTCCCTGAGCTCCTTTCCCCCTTGGCAGCACTTTAAGAAATAACTTTGTTAGGAATTCCCTGAGCTCCTTTCCCCCGGCAGCGTTTTAAGGGATAACTGTGTTGGGAATTCCCTCCCTGTGCCGCAGCTGGAGCCGGGACGGGCACAAGCTGGTCAGCGCCTCCACAGACAACATCGTGTCGCAGTGGGACGTGCTGTCCGGGGACTGTGACCAGAGGTTCCGCTTCCCCTCGCCCATCCTCAAAGTCCAGTACCACCCCCGGGACCAGTAAGTGTCCTGGGAGCAGACTGGGACGCTCCCGGGGGGCCGGAGCCGCCGCCGCTTCGGCGTTCCTCGGGGGTTTTTTTCCAGGTGTGATCTGGAATTCCAGGTTTTGGGGAGGATCGGGGTGGGAGGGAACTCGTGGAGATCGGCACTGGAAGCGTTTGCTGGGGTTTAAAATTCCTGCACAAGCTCAGGGATGGGAGGGGAGTTAGAGCAGACCCGAACTGGGCAGCGTTTGGCTGTTTAAGTACTAAAAATAAAACAACAAAATCAGAAATGTCCTGAATTCCTCGATAGATCCAGCTCAATGCTTTGCTTTGCTGTAAACATGGAAATCCTCTTCAAAAACATCCCGAATTCCTCCATCCATCTCAATGCTTTGCTTTGCTGTAAATGTGGAAATCCTCTTCCAAAATATCCTGAATTCCTCCCTCCATCTCAATGCTTTGCTTTGCTGTAAATGTGGAAATGCTCTTCCAAAATATCCCAAATTCCTCCATCCATCTCAATGCTTTTTTTGCTCTAAAAGTGGAAATCCTTTTCCAAAATATCCTGAACTCCTCCATCTGTTTGAAACTTTTTTGCTCTAAAAGTAGAAATCCTTTTCCAAGATCCTCTGAATTCCTCAACCCTGCTCAATCCTTTTTTGCTCTAAACGTGGAAGTCCTTTTCCAAAACACCCTGAACCCCTCCATTCATCTCAATGTTTTGCTTTGCTGTAAATGTGGAAATCCTCTTCTAAAATATCCTGAATTCCTCCATCCATCTCAATGCTTTTTTGCTGTAATCATGGAAATCCTTTTCCAAGATACTCTGAATTCCTCAACCCTGCTCAATCCTTTTTTGCTCTGAACACGGAAACAATTTTCCAAAACACCCCGAACCCCTCCATCCATCTCAATGCCATTTTTGCTCTAAACGTGGAAATCCTTTTCCAAAACACCCCGAACCCCTCCATCCATCTCAATGCCATTTTTGCTCTAAACGTGGAAATCCTTTTCCAAAACACCCCGAACCCCTCCATCCACCTCAATGCCATTTTTGCTCTAAACGTGGAAATCCTTTTCCAAAACACCCCGAACCCCTCCATCCGTCTCAGTGCCATTTTTGCTCTAAACGTGGAAATCTTTTCCAAAGCACCCTGAGCCCCTCCATCCACCTCAATGCCATTTTTGCTCTAAACACGGAAACAATTTTCCCAAACACCCTGAACCCCTCCATCCGTCTCAATCCTTTTTCCCCCGCTCCCCCGGGCGCTCCTTTCCGGAGGGCGGCGTTCCCAGGTTCCCCTCTTTCCCAGGAACAGGGTGCTGGTGTGTCCCATGAAGTCGGCGCCGGTGATGCTGACGCTCTCCGACTCCAAGCACGTGGTGCTGCCCGTGGACGACGACTCCGACCTCAACGTGGTGGCCTCGTTCGACCGGAGAGGGGAATACATCTACACCGGGAACGCCAAGGGCAAGGTCAGCCCCGCTCCTCGGGGCGCTGCGGCGGGAGTCTCCCGTGGGAAGGGGCGGCTCGGGCCTCGGGAGCGCCCGGGGCGGTTCCGGGGCTTTTCATCCCCGAGGGATCCCTGGAGGCGGCAGCGAGCGCTCGGGGCGGGGATTGGGCATCCCGAGGGACGAGGGGCACGGGCCGGGGGAACGGGGAGGGGTTTGGGATACAGGGACGGATTTGGGATACAGGTGAGGGGCACGGGCCAGGGGAACGGGGAGGGGTTTGGGATACAGGGATGGATTTGGGATACAGGGATGGATTTGGGATACAGGTGAGGGGCACGGGCCGGGGGAACAGGGAGGGGTTTGGGATACAGGGATGGATTTGGGATACAGGTGAGGGGCACGGGGAGGGATTTAGGGAACAGGGAGGGGTTTGGGATACAGGGATGGATTTGGGATACAGGTGAGGGGCACGGGGAGGGATTTAGGGAACAGGGAGGGGTTTGGGATACAGGGATGGATTTGGGATACAGGTGAGGGGCACGGGGAGGGATTTAGGGAACAGGGAGGGGTTTGGGATACAGGGATGGATTTGGGATACAGGGATGGATTTGGGATACAGGTGAGGGGCACAGGAATGGATTTGGGGAACAGGGACAGGTGCAGAGATGGATTTGGGGCACAGGAATGGATTTGGGGAACAGGGACAGGTGCAGAGATGGATATGGAGAACAGGGACAGGTGCAGAGATGGATTTGGGGCACAGGAATGGATTTGGGGAGCAGGGAGGGGTTTGGGGAACACGGAGGGATTTAGGGAACAGGTGAGGGGCACAGAGATGGATTTGGAGAACAGGGACAGGTGCAGAGATGGATATGGAGAACAGGGACAGGCACAGAGATGGGTTTGGAGAACAGGAATGGATTTGGTGTACAGGTGAGGGGCACAGGGAGGGATTTAGGGATAGGTGAGAGACACAGGGATGGATTTGGGGAACGGGTGAGGGCACAGGAATGGATTTGGGGACCAAGGACAGGCGCAGAGATGGCTGCAGGGTTTGAGGAGCAGCTGAGGGATTAGTTGATGATCCTGGAGGGGTTTTCCAAGCTCGGGGATCCTGGGATCTTTGTCTGACTCTGACACATTTCTGGGATGTTTTCCTGACCTTTCTGTCTCAGCAGTTCCCGCAGTGTGCCCAGGTGGGCTCCCAGGGTTCTGTTTCAGGTGAAGCCACTGATTGTTCTCTGTCTGCTCAATCTTCAGATCTTGGTCTTAAAAACAGACACTCAGGATCTTGTTGCTTCCTTCAGAGTGACCACAGGGACCAGCAACACCACGGCCATAAAATCCATCGAGTTCGCCCGCAAAGGGAGGTGAGCGCCGCCGGGGCCGGTCCCGGAGCTGCACAGGGCTCCTCCAAACCCCCTCAGTCCCGCCGCAGCACGGGAGTTTTGGGCGGTGGTGTGGGGGTTTTTTTTTATTTTCCAGTGATTTGTCCCCGTTCTCCTGCAGCTGCTTCCTGATCAACACGGCCGACCGGATCATCCGCGTGTACGACGGGCGGGAGATCCTCACGTGCGGCCGCGACGGAGAGCCCGAGCCCATGCAGAAACTGCAGGACCTGGTCAACAGGTGAGGGCACGGGGGGTCTGGGGAACGGGAATGGGTCTGGGGGACAGGAATGGGTCTGGGGGACAGGGGAGGGGCACAGGAATGGGTCTGGGGGACAGGGGAGGGGCACGGGGGGGATTTGGGAAAAAGGAATGGATTTGGGGGACAGGTGAGGGGCACAGGAAGGGGTTTGGGAAACAGGAATGGATTTGGGGGACAGGGGAGGGGCACAGGAAGGGGTTTGGGAAACAGGAATGGATCTGGGGGACAGGGGAGGGGCACAGGAAGGGGTTTGGGAAAAAGGAATGGGTCTGGGGAGCAGGAATGGATTTAGGGAACACGGGAAAGGCACAGGAATGGGCTTGGGGCACTGGGATCGGTTTGGAGAACAGGGACAGGCACAGGAATGGGTTTGGGGGACAGGGATGGATTTGGGGGACAGGAATGGATTTGTGGAACAGGGTAGAGGCACAGGGATGGATTTAGAGAACAGGGACAGGGACAGGGGTGGGTTTGGAGAACAGGGACAGGCACAGGGATGGATTTGGAGAGCAGGAATGGATTTGTGGAACAGGGTAGAGGCACAGGGATGGATTTGGAGAACAGGGACAGGGGTGGGTTTGGGGAGCAGGCACAGGGATCTCTGCCCCTTTTCCCTGGGTGTGCAGCCACTGGAAAAGGCTCCCCAGGGAATTGTCACCCCCAAAGGCTGTGGGAGGTTTGGCCAACGCCCTCAGGGATGCACTGGGGGGGTTTGGGGGGTCTGTGCAGGGCCGGGGCTGGATCAGTGATCCTGGTGGGTCCTTTTCCCCTGGGGATATTCCCTGTGGAGTATCCCGTGTGCCTGGGGGCAGTTCCCATCCCGCTCCCCACGCCGAGGACACAAATCCTCCTCCGGGATTCGCCCGGAACACCTTGAGCCCTGAACACAGCGTGCAGGGCGAAACCCCCCCCAGGCAGAAGATCCAGGGCCTGATCCCTGTTTTTCCCTGGCTGCAGGACCCCCTGGAAGAAGTGCTGCTTCTCGGGGGACGGGGAGTACATCGTGGCGGGCTCTGCCCGGCAGCACGCGCTCTACATCTGGGAGAAGAGCATCGGCAACCTGGTGAAAATCCTGCACGGCACGCGCGGGGAGCTGCTGCTGGACGTGGCGGTGAGGCGGCTCCCGGCTGCCGGGCCGGCCCTGGGGCTTTGGGGTTCACACTGCCCCTGTTTCAGGGGGTTTGGGGTTCACACTGCCCCTGTTTCAGGGGGATTGGGGTTCACACTGCCCCTGTTTCAGGGGGATTGGGGTTCACACTGCCCCTGTTTCAGGGGGTTTGGGGTTCACACTGCCCCGGCTCCCTTTGCTCAGGGGGTTTGGGGTTCACACTGCCCCTGTTTCAGGGGGTTTGGGGTTCACACTGCCCCTGTTTCAGGGGGTTTGGGGTTCACACTGCCCCTGTTTCACGGGGTTTGGGGTTCACACTGCCCCTGTTTCAGGGGGTTTGGGGTTCACACTGCCCCGGCTCCCTTTGCTCAGGGCGTTTTTCTCTCCGCCAGTGGCACCCGGTGCGGCCGATCATCGCCTCCATTTCCAGCGGCGTGGTTTCCATATGGGCTCAGAACCAAGTGGTGAGTCGGGGTTCGGGGTTCGGGGTTCCCGTGGGAATGGGGCCTGGCACAGGGAAATTGTGGCTGCTCCGTCCCTGGAAGGGTCCCAGGTGGGCTTGGAGCAGCCTGGGATAGGGAGAGGAGTGGAGATGACGATCCCTTCCGAGCCAAACCATCCCGGGATTCCGTGTGCTGCTTTGGGAGGGATTTTGGGAATAAATCCTTCCTGGGACTTCCCAGCTCTCCTCCTCGTCCCCACATCCACGTTTTAAACCCCTCCAGGATGTTTAATTCCTTGGAATTGGAGGAATCCAGCGCTGTTTGGATGAACTAAATCTGCTTTTCTCCCCTTTTTTCTTTTTTTTAAAGGAAAACTGGAGCGCCTTCGCCCCAGACTTCAAGGAGCTGGACGAGAACGTGGAATACGAGGAGAGGGAATCGGAATTCGACATCGAGGACGAGGATAAGAGCGAGCCGGAGCAGACAGGTGCTGCCCAGGGAATTCCCGGAGAATTCCCGGAGAATTCCCAGCTTCCCTGGGATCCTCGGCATCCCTCCCGGCCACGCGGTGGTGCCCAAAACCGAGGGAAAAAATAAAATGAATCCTGGGATGTGAAAAACGATGGGATGAGGATGGTTCCTGGCTCTCCTCGTTAGCAGTGCTTCCTGTGAAAGCGCTTCCCGTAATTGCGTTAATTGGATTTTAGCAGTGTTTTATATTTTAATGTGAATTTTTGGGGGTTTGTTTTCTGCTTTAGTGGGAAATGTTTTATTTCATGCTGTAATGAAATATTTTAGGTTTGTTTTGTGCTCTAATATGAATTATTTTAGGGGGATTTTTGTGCTTTGATAGGAAATATTTTAGGGGGGGTTTTTTTCTGCTTTAATGTGACATTTTAGGTTTGTTTTGTGCTTTAATATGAATTATTTTAGGGGGATTTTTGTGCTTTGATAGGAAATATTTTAGGGGTTTTTTTTCTGCTTTAATGTGACATTTTAGGTTTGTTTTGTGCTTTAATATGAATTATTTTAGGGGGATTTTTGTGCTTTAATAGGAAATATTTAAGTTTGTTTCCTGCTTTAAAGTGAATATTTTAGGCTTGTTTTGTCCTTTAATTGGAAATATTTTAGGTTTGGTTTCTGCTTTATCAGGAGTTGTTTTAGGTTTTTTTTGCTTCAAAAGGAAATATTTTAGATTTTCCTTGTGCTTTAATAAGAAATTTTGGATTTGTTTTCTGCTTTAATAGGAAATACTTTAGGGAGTTTTTGTGCTTTAACAAGAAATATTTTAGGGGTTTTTTTTGGGCTTTAATCTGAGTTATTTCAGGTTTGTTTTGTGCTGTAATAGGAAATATTTTAGGTTTGTTTTGTGCTTTAATAGGAAATATTTCAGGTTTGTTTTGTGCTGTAATAGGAAATATTTCAGGTTTGTTTTGTGCTTTAATAGGAGATAATTTAGGTTTGTTTTGTGCTTTGACAAGAAGCTTTTTGGTGGTTTATTTTCCTGTTTTCTCGGGACATGTCCCGGGTTATTTTTTGCCGTGACAGGGAGCGCCCCGGGTGTTTTCCCCCTGTAATTCCCGTTTTCCCTGGCTCAGGTGCCGATGCTGCGGAGGATGAGGAGGTGGACGTGACCAGCGTGGATCCCATCGCCGCCTTCTGCAGCAGGTGCCGGAGCTGAGCACAGGAGGAGCCGGTTAAACCCTGCAGAGCAGCCCCTTGATACAGCCCCAGAGCCCCTCTAGGAACCACAAACATTCCTGTTATAGAACACAAAATTCCCTCTATGAACCGAAAACATTCCTGTTATAGAACCCAAAATTCCCTCTATGAACCAGAAACATTCCTGTTATAAAACACAAAATTCCCTCTATGAGCCGAAAACATTCCTGTTATAAAAAACAAAATTCCCTCTATGAACTGAAAACATTCCTGTTATAAAAAACAAAATTCCCTCTATGAGCCGAAAACATTCCTGTTATAGAACCCAAAATTCCCTCTATGAGCCGAAAACATTCCTGTTACAAAACTCAAAATTCCCTCTATGAACTGAAAACATTCCTGTTATAAAAAACAAAATTCCCTCTATGAGCCAAAAACATTCCTGTTATAGAACCCAAAATTCCCTCTATGAGCCGAAAACATTCCTGTTATAGAACCCAAAATTCCCTCTATGAACTGAAAAAATTCCTGTTATAAAAAACAAAATTCCCTCTATGAACTGAAAACATTCCTGTTATAAAACCCAAAATTCCCTCTATGAACTGAAAAAATTCCTGTTATAAAAAACAAAATTCCCTCTATGAACTGAAAACATTCCTGTTATAGAAACCCAAAATTCCCTTTAAACATTCCTGTTATAAACAAAAAAAATTCCTGTTATAAAACCCAAAGTTCCCTTTAAACATTCCTTTTATCAATCACAAAATTCCCTTTATAAACCAAAAAATTCCTGTTATAAACAATAAAATTCCCTTTAAACATTTGCCTTTATAAAATCTCAAATTTCCTTTATAAACCATAAAATTTCTCTTATAAGACCCAAAATTCCCTTTAAACATTCCTTTTATCAATCACAAAATTCCCTTTATAAACCAAAAAAATCCTGTTATAAGCCACAAAATTCCCTTTAAACATTCCTTTTATAAGCCACAAACTGCCTGTTATAAACAGCCAAATTCCTTTTAAACATTCCTTTTATCAATCACAAAATTCCCTTTATAAACCACAAAACTCCTGTTACAAACAACCGAATTCCATTTATGAACCACGACATTCCCTGTAAACATTCCCCTTATAAACCCCAGCATTCCCTTTAAATATTCCCATTCCAAACCCCAAAATTCCCATTCCAAACCCCAAAATCCCCATCCCAAACCCCACATCCCCTTTACCAAACCCCAAAATTCCCTTTACCAAACCCCAAAATCCCCATTCCAAACCCGAAATCCCCTTTACCAAACCCCAAAATTCCCATTCCAAACCCTACGTCCCCACTCCAACCCCCACCATCCCCATTCCCAACCCCACCATTCCCACTCCACACCCCAAAATCCCCATTCCCAACCCCCAAATCCCCATTCCCAACCCCATCACCCCATTCCACACCCCAAAATCCCCACTCCACACCCCACCATCCCCATTCCATGCCCCAAAATCCCCATTCCCAACCCCACCATCCCCATTCCACACCCCAAAATCCCCATTCCCAACCCCACCATCCCCATTCCCAATCCCACCATCCCCATTCCCACCCCATTCCCGCCCCGTTCCCGCCCCCCCCGGACCCCGATTTCCGACGCTGCCCGCGTTCCCGTCCCGCCAGCGACGAGGAGCTGGAGGATTCCCGGGCGCTGCTCTACCTGCCCATCGCTCCCGAGGTGGAGGATCCCGAGGAGAATCCCTACGGGCCGCCCCCGGACGCCGTGCCCGGAGCGCTGCCCGACGAGGGGCTGGGCGCCGACAGGAAGCGCCCCGGCTCCTCGGACGGGCCGCAGGCGCCCCGCAAAAAACCCAAAACCACCAACATCGAGCTCCAGGGAGTCCCCAACGACGGTGCGTGGCGGCCTGGGGGGGAACGGAGGGATCCCATCCCGGGATTTGGGGTTTGGGGCCTTGGGAGGGATCCCATCCCGGGGTTTGGGGTTTGGGGAGGGATCCCATCCCGGGGTTTGGGGTTTGGGGCCTTGGGAGGGATCCCATCCCGGGGTTTGGGGTTTGGGGAGGGATCCCATCCCGGGGTTTGGGATTTGGGGAGGGATCCCATCCCGGGATTTGGGGTTTGGGGTTTGGGGAGGGATCCCATCCCGGGGTTTGGGGTTTGGGGAGGGATCCCATCCTGGGGTTTGGGGTTTGGGGCCTGGGGAGGGATCCCATCCCAGGGTTTGGGGCCTTGGGAGGGATCCCATCCCGGGATTTGGGGTTTGGGAGGGATCCCATCCTGGGATTTGGGGTTTGGGAGGGATCCCATCCCGGGATTTGGGGTTTGGGGTTTGGGGAGGGATCCCATCCTAGGATTTGGGGTTTGGGGTTTTGGGAGGGATCCCATCCTGGGATTTGGGGTTTTGGGAGGGATCCCATCCCGGGATTTGGGGTTTGGGGTTTTGGGAGGGATCCCATCCCGGGATTTGGGGGTTTGGGAGCGATCTGGTCTCATGGGATCCCATCCTGGGATTTGAGGGTTTAGGCTTTGGGAGGGATCTGATCTCAAGGGATCCCATCTCAGGATTTGGGGGTTTGGGAGGGATCGGATCCCAAGGGATCCCATCCCAGGATTTGGGATTTGGGGTCTTGGGAGGGATCTGATCTCAAGGGTTTGGGGTTTTTTAAGGGATCTCCTCCCAAGGGGTTTGGGGAGGGATTCAGTCCCGAGGGATTCAGTCCCAAGGGATTTGGGGTTTGGGGAGGGATCCAATCCCAAGGGGTTTGGGGTTTTGGAAGGGATCCAGTGCCAAGCGTTTTGAGGTTTTGGGAGGGATCTGATCGAGGATTTCAGGTGGTCAGGAGGGATCTGATCCAGCATTTCAGGGTTTCGGGAGGGATCCAGTCCCCTGTGTTTTTTCCGTGAATTTCTCCTTGCTTGGGAGTTGCTCTTGCAGCAGCTTCAGAGCTCCACATTTTCCCACACACCTCACCCCAAATCCCCATTTTCCCGCACACTTTACACCATAACTCACCCCAAATCCCCATTTTCCCCCACACCTCACCCCAAATCCCCATTTTCCCGCACACTTTACACCACACCCCACCCCAAATCCCCATTTTCCCGCACACTTTACACCACACCCCACCCCAAACCCCCATTTTCCCCTCATTCCCCCCACACCTCACCCCAAACCCCCATTTTCCCGCACACTTTACACCACACCCCACCCCAAACCCCCGTTTTCCCCCCATTCCCCCCACACCTCACCCAAACCCCGCTCTCCCCGCTCTCCCAGAGGTGCACCCGCTGCTGGGCGTGAAGGGCGACGGTAAATCCAAGAAGAAGCAGGCGGGCAGGCCCAAAGGATCAAAAGGTAAAGACAAAGACTCTCCATTTAAGCCGAAACTCTACAAAGGGGACAGAGGTTCTTTACCTCTGGAAGGAGCGGCCAAGGGCAAGGTGCCGGCGGAGCTGGGCCAGCCCCTGACAGGTAAGGAACCGCCGTCGCCTCCTCGGTGGCCTCGCTTTGTCACCCCCTGCCTCCTGAAAGCCTCGCCGGCTCCCCGAAATTCCTCCCTCCCCGCTCAGCTGCTGGCAAGGACGGGCAAAAGCTGCGGTTTTGGGGGGGTTTGCCGGTGTTTTTCTGTAAAAAAAACCAAAAAAACCCCCCGAGTTCTGCTCGTGAGAGAGCTGGGGAGATGGATTTCCACCCTGGAGGGGTTCGGTGGGTGCTGAGCTGCTCCTGAATTGAAATTGTTTTAATTGGTTCGGTTCCTTGGCTCGGCTCCTGCAGGAGCTGTGAGATGGGCAGGGCTGGGGTTGAGTTTTGAGGGAAAATGGGGATGAGGAGGGATTCTGCGGTTCTGTGGGTGCTGGGAGCCGTTCATAAATCAAAACTCATTTTAATTCCTTCAATTCCTTCCCTCAGCTCCTTTAGAAATTATAAAATACCTGAATTTTAGTTGATTTTGGGGGGGGAAATGGGAATGAGGAAAGATTCTGCGGTTCTGTGGGTGCTGGGAGCCGTTCATAAATTAAAACTCAATTAAATTCCTTCAATTCCTTCCCTCAGCTCCTTTAGAAATGAGAAAATACCTGAATTTTAGTTGATTTTGGGGGGGAAATGGGAATGAGGAAAGATTCTGCAGTTTTGTGGGTGCTGGGAGCCGTTCATAAATTAAAACTCAATTAAATTCCTTCAATTCCTTCCCTCAGCTCCTTTAGAAATGAGAAAATACCTGAATTTTAGTTGATTTTGGGGGGGAAATGGGAATGAGGAAAGATTCTGCAGTTTTGTGGGTGCTGGGAGCTGTTCATAAATCAAAACTCATTTTAATTCCTTCAATTCCTTCCCTCAGCTCCTTTAGAAATGAGAAAATACCTGAATTTTAGTTGATTTTGGGGGGGGAAATGGGAATGAGGAAAGATTCTGCAGTTTTGTGGGTGCTGGGAGCTGTTCATAAATTAAAACTCATTTTAATTCCTTCAGTTCCCTCCCTCAGCTCCTGCAGAAATTATGGAATGGGCAGGTCTGGGGTTGAGTTTTGAGGGGGAAATGGGAATGAGGAAAGATTCTGCAGTTTTGTTGGTGCTGGGAGCTGTTCATAAAACTCATTTTAATTCCTTCCCTCAGCTCCTTTAGAAATTATAAAATATCTGGATTTTGCTTGATTTTTCGGGGGAAATAAGGATTCTGAAGTTTTGTGGGTGCTGGGAGCTGTTCATAAATTAAAACTCGTTTTAATTCCTTCCCTCAGCTCCTTTAGAAATGAGAAAATATTGGAATTTTGGTTGATTTTGGGGGGGAAATGGGAATGGGGAAGGATTCTGCAGTTATTTTGTGCCATCATTGACAGAGCAGAGGGGGGGAAGAAGGAGCATCAAAAAAAATTTGAGGAAAAAAAAACCCCTGGGATAAAATCCAGGAGCTGCATTTCCTAATCCCAGCTGTGCTGCAGCCCTTGAACTCCAGTTGAACTCCAGTTGAATTCCAGTTGAATTCCAGTTTAAACTCCTGTGGCGGCACAGCAGGAGAAATTTGGGATTTTCCTCCTTCACACTTGCTGCAAATTGGGAAAAATTGGGATTTTCCCCCCTTTTTTTGCCATATTTTGCTCTCTGCCAGAGGGTTGAATCCCAGCCTGATCTCAAACATTCCCCATTATCCAATTTCCCTTTTTTGGGGGGATTTTTTGGGAAAAGCTCCTCCAGGCCCAGCACAGAGGGCACAATTTTGGCTGCAGTGATGATTTTTTAAAAAAAGTATTTTAATCCAGAACTCATGGCTGGGATAAAACCCAGCTCCAGAGACGGATTTGGTGGATGGAATTTTGCATTTCCTTGGTTCCAGCAGCTGCTGCCGTGGATTTTAGGCTTGCCAGGAGTGATTTATTCCCTCTTTTCCTCCCCTTCCTGCTCAGCTCCTTGCTGTTGCTTGTCCTGATCCTCGTTACTTCCAGGAATTTTTTCATGGAAAACCCTTGGGGATGTTTCTGCCTGGAAAAGTCCGGGGCTGGAACAACCTCGGGTGGGATTTGCGTGGCTGGGGGGGAATTTTGGGGGGTTTTCCAGGTTTTTTTGGGTGTTTTCAAGGATGGCAGGGATCACCTGGATCCTGGGTTGGAGATCATTAATCTCGTGCTAATTCTTGCTTTCATCGCTGCTAATTAATATAATTAACAGCAGAAATGAGAGAGGGTCATGGCCTGGAAGCTGAACATTGGGAGTTCCCAGGAGAATTCCAATCCTTGGCTTCCAAACGTTGCTGGATCCTCGGATTTTCCGTGTTGGAAGGGGCTGGATGGGCAGGGGGTGCTCTCAGAAAAGAAAAATGCTTTGATTTTTAATTAACACTGAATTTTTAATTAATGTCGATTTTTTTAATTAACCCTGAACTACTTGGGGGGTGCTGACTGTAACTTTGTGCTCAGCTGCTGTTCCCAATTCCCGGTTTTCTGTGGAGCTTGGAGTTACTCCCTCGCTGGGAAATCCCATTCCCGATCCCTCTGGGATGTTCCAAACTCCTTTCCTGGTTTTTCTGCTTTTCCCCTCTCCTTTTCCTGTTTGGGAGGATTTTGGTGTGGATTTGCTGTTGGTGCAGGAAATTCTGGGATTTATTTCCCTGCTTTTGGCTCGGGATGAGATTCCTGAGCCAACCTGGGAAATTTGTTTTCCCCAAAAATGGCTTTAGGCTCAAATTCCACTCGGTTTTCCCATCGGCTGGAGGTGGCAGAGCTCCCTAAAAATCTGCTTTTTAGGCTTTGGGGGCGTTTCCCAGGCAGGTTTGGGATGAAGGGAAAAAAATTCCTGCCTGGAATGGTGAGGAGCTCCCAGAGGAGTCCCTGGAAGTGTCCGAGGATTGAGGTTGGAGCATCCCGGGCTCGTGGGAGGTGTCCCTGCCCATGGAATGGGATTTCAGCTCCTTTCCCACCCAACCCGTGACATTCCATGAAAAATCCACGTTCTCATGGAATTCCTGACCTCCTGCAGCCCTGAGCTGGGAGGATCCAGTGGATTCCCAGCGCATCCCAGTGCTGGGATCTCTGGAGGAGCCACGTCCCTCGGCTCTTCCCAGACCCACAGAATTCCATGGAATTCTCTCTTTCCTTTCTCCTCTTCACGCCTGGCACCTAAAAATTCCCAAAATTTTGGGCCTCCAGCTTTTCCTCGGGGTTCCAGCACATTCCAAATTCCCATGGAATTTGGGTCCAGGCTCCCTTTTCCCACCCTGGCTGCACGGAGTGGGAATTCTGAGTCCTGCAGGAACTAACCCGGGGCTGAAGCAGAATTTTCCTGGAAAAACCTTTGGGATTTCCGTGTGGGAGCCGCGTGCCTGGGGCTGGGATTAATTCTCTCGTGCGTGCTGGCAGAAAAACGTTAAAATCAGATTTTTGTGTTAAACTCAGCTTTTTTTTTAAAAACAAAAAGAGCAATTCCATCGTTTTTACAGTCTGGAATAAATCCCTCCGCTCCGGCCTCACCCAGGCTTAGGTGGGGCTCGATTTCCTTGGGGTTTGCTCGGAAATTTTGGGAATTAGAGGTTATTTGGGCACCAGGTAAGTTTGGGAATAAAGAATTCCTCATCCTCCCAGATTCTCCACGAAATCCCGGAGCTGTCAACGAGCAGCCTCTTGGTGCTGAAATTTTGGGGTTTTTAGCTACAAAAATCTCACCCTCTCCCGTTTTTTTTCCTGCCGTCTCCCGGTTTTTGGGGTTTTGTTTTTCCCTGCATTTCCCATTTTTTTTTCCCTGCTCCTTTCGGGGCTCTCTGGTTTCTGGGAGCCTCTGGGCGGGGCTGCACACTCATTTTCCCGTCTCTGCTCTCTTTAGCAGGTGGTGCAATCTCAGAGTTGCTATGAAGACTCTTCCCTTCTCCCCCTGTCTCCTTTCCTCTCTCGGCTCCCCCCCCCGGCGTGGAAACGCTGGAATTCTCGCTGGAATTCTCGGTCGGGACTGGCACAGACTGAATTCCGTGGATTCTTGGGGAGATGTGGGGCAGGAGTGACTCTGCCGGGGGGAGCAGCCCCCGTGCCCCCGCTGCCTCTGCGCGGATCGGGCGCGGCCGGCCCGGGAACGCTCCCACCCTGCTCCAGCCGGGAATTCCGGGGGCAAATCCCGGCCCCGAGCCACCCGAGCCCCTTCCCTGCCGCTCCAGAGCCTCTCCACCTCTATCTCCCGAAACCTCTCATCATTCCCGGATGGAAGGACGCCCCAAAGTGGGAATTTGGGTTCCTGACTGCATCCTGCAGAGTTCCCCTTTTCCAGCTGGGAATTCCCAGCTCTGAGCCCCTTCCTGCCCGGCTTCTCCCGGCTGACAGGATCGGGGTGGGGCGCTGAGCCCAGCCCGGATTTTCAGGAATTTCCGGTGGGATGTGAGGAGCTGAGGCCCCTCTGGAATCTGCCGTGGGTTTGTGTTTATTTCTCCCGCTCTGCCCGTGGCAGAAGGAGCAGCTTTAGGAAAAAACCTCATTTTCCAGTGGTTTTATTTTTCCCAGCCTGTGATTCCCAAAGCTCTGCTGGGATTCCCTCCTGTCCTTTCCAGTGGTTTTGTTCCTCCTCTTTTCATGGGAAAAGCTCCTCCAGGAATATCCAGGCTCCTCCTTCACCGGGAGATAAATCAAAACCAATTTTATTTTTTTTCTCTCGGAACTGAAACAGAACTTTTCCGAAGGGTTTCTGTTTTTCCCACTTCTGGGTTAAAATTGGGAGCTGGCAGCTGATTCCCAACCTTTTATTCCCTCGGGATTTCCCGTAGGAATGGGAATGGCACTTCCCCTGTCCAGCACCCACAGCCTGGCACCTCTTCTCCCGCTCCAACCTCCTGATAAAAGGAAATTTCATTCCTAAATCCCATTTATTTTTTTTTTTTATTTTTCCCCAGACTGTGGAGTTTCATTGCTCTGGGTGTTCCCCCCGGTGGAATTATTGGGATTACCAGGAGTGTTTGAATTCCCTGGCTGGAAAGCAGGGAGGGAGCTGTGCAGGGGTGGATCCGCAGCCAGAGCTGCAGATCACAAAACGAGGAGAGAGGAGACATTTGGAAATCAAGAGGTTTTGAAATCCTTCCAGACTTGACGTTTTCATTCCCAGCTTTGGGGACGTTTGGGTTCATATCGGGGAATTTATGACCAGGAGTGTAAAAATTCCTTTATTTTTTTGTTCTTTTTGCTTGTGGGGTGACTCTGCCGTGCCAAAGCCTCCCCGGGCCTGAGCCCCCGAATTCCAAGTGCAGGGGCCGAGGCTCTGCAGGATGGGTGAAAGCCTGGAATTCACCCCAAATCCAGCGTTCCCTCTGTACAGTGTAAATGCCCTGCCCTTGTTTATTCCCATCCTTCTGTTGTTCCCGCCTTTATTTTATTCCCTGCTTTATTCCCATCCTTATTTTATTTCCCGGTTTATTCCCATCTTTATTTTATTCCCTGCTTTATTCCCATCCTTATTTTATTTCCTGCTTTGTCTCCATCCTTCTTTCCTGCTTTAGTCTTATCTTTGTTTCCCGGTTTATTCCCATCTTTATTTTATTTCCTGCTTTATTCCCATCCTTATTCTATTCCCTGCTTTATTCCTATCCTTATTTTATTTCCCGGTTTATTCCCAACTTTATTTCTTGCTTTGTTCCCATCCTTATTTTATTTTATTCCCAATCTTATTTTCTTTCCTGCTTCATTCCCACCGTTATTTTATTTCTCACTTTGTTCCCATCTTTGTTGCATTTCCTGTTTTTTTCCCGCCCTTATTTTATTTCCCAGCTTATTCCCATCCTTCTTCCCGGCTTTAGTCTCATCTTTATTTCCTAGTTTATTCCCATCTTTATTTTATTTCCTGCTTTATTCCCATCCTTATTCTATTCCCTGCTTTGTTCCCATCCTTATTTTATTTTATTTTATTTTATTTTATTTTATTTTATTTTATTTTATTTTATTTTATTTTATTTTATTCCCAATCTTATTTTCTTTCCTGCTTCATCCCCACCATTATTTTATTTCTCACTTCGTTCCCACCTTTGTTGTATTTCCTGTTTTATTCCCGCCCTTATTTTATTTCCCGGTTTATTCCCGTGTTTTGTACGACGTTGGATCAGCCCCTGCCGTGGTGGTGGTGGTTCTGTGTTTGTAAATAAAGAGGTACCTTCCATTTCCTAAAACCCACGGGTAAATCTTGGCTTTTCCATGGAAAACTCGGGCGTTTCTGTCACGCTGCAGTTCGGGAATCTTTCGGAGACGCCGTGTTCGGGGTTTTTAGGGAATTTTTGGTTTTATTGGAGGGAGAGGAGCAGATCTGGAGTAAAGCCAAACCCTGCGTGCTCAGAGAATGGGATTCCCGGAGAATTCCATCCCTGGAAGTGTCCCAGGCCGGGCTGGATGGGCTTTGGAGCATCCTGGGATTTGAGGTCCTTCCCACCCAAACCAGTCTGGAATTCCCCGCGTGCGCTCGGAGCCGGGCTGGGAAAGGAGCCGGGAGGGGATTGGGGGTGGAAAATCCTCCTGGAGCTTCGGGAATTCTTCCGTTCGATTTAAGGAGTGCGAGAAGGGGAATGGATCCGGATGTTCGTTACGAGCGGGAGAACTCGGCCAACCCGAATCCCTGTGGGAATCCAGGGATGCCAGTCAGGAGGCTCTGAGTATTATGGGATGCCTTTTCCATGAAACTGTGGTCACAAACTATGGAGAGCGTGGTTCCGTAGAGCTGGGGGCGGTTCTGGATTTTCCAGGGAAGGACACTCCAGCAGTGCATTTGTGTTTTGGGGATGCCGGAGCACCGCGTGGATCCCACCGGAATCTCCTCTCCGAGCGTTTTCCTGGGATGGCAGCGTGGGAACGATTCCTGGGGATCCACCAGCGCAGGTTCGGGGTGGGATCCCTCGGGAATGAGGGCTCTGGGAGCTCTCCCAACTCCTGTGGCTCCTTCCAAGGCTGGGAATTCCATCCAGAGCCTCTCCCGGAGCTTCCAGAGCCCTCAGCTCCCAGGATTTGCTCGGCCTTCCCTGAGGTTCTTCCTTGGAATGTTTGGGGCTGCTGTGGCCCGGCTGTGACATCAGAGCTGCTCCCATGGGAACAGCTCCAGGGCCCGGTGTGGACATGGAGTGACCGGAGCCAAGCCAGCTCAGAGCGCCCTGGATTCCTGTGGATCAGCCCAAGCAGAGGTTGGAATGTTGGGGTTGGATTTGGGGAGCTCCAGACTCCGGGATCTGTTTGTATAAGTCAGGATTGGATGGGGCCTCCATGAGGAATTGGGATTTGGGGATTTCCTCACGCTCCGCAGCGTTGTTTGGGAGGTCCTGGCAGGAATTCCTGCTGGAAATGTGGAGTTTGGTGGGCAAATGGAACTGG
This sequence comes from Hirundo rustica, assembly GCF_015227805.2. Taxonomy (NCBI): domain Eukaryota; kingdom Metazoa; phylum Chordata; class Aves; order Passeriformes; family Hirundinidae; genus Hirundo; species Hirundo rustica. The sequence goes on from NC_053473.1 coordinate 6,240,389, forward strand.
AGCCGCTCCTTTTCCAGTGGAAATCCACCTAAAATGAAATCCATCTAAAATAACCTGGGAAGTCTTACAGGGAGGGGAGAATTTCACTCTTGGATTTCCAAACACGCCCCAAACTGATGGAATTTGGGCAGAGTTGGATCGGATCCAATGGATCAGAGCATCCTGCTGTCCTGTTCGAAGAGCATTCCCGCTGGAATTCCTGGAATTCCCGCCCTGCTGGATCCAGTAACAGCCTTGCTGTGTGTTTTTTCAGTTGTGCCTCCGGCTCCGCATCCGGGAGGATTTTCCCAGGTGGAAGGATTAGATCTGACGGGATGTCAGAGACATCCCGAACATTCCCGGGATGACTCCCGGGGCTTTGGAGTGCTGAACCCGGCCGCACAAACGCCTGGAGATGGAGCAGAGCCCTGTCGTGGTGATCCTGCTGTGCGCCCTGTGCATTCCAGCGGCGCTTCCCGCGGGATCTGAGCTTCCCTCGGGATCAGGATCAGAATCAGAGCTTCCCTCAGGATTGGGATCAGAGCTTTCCTCCAGATCAGAGCTTCCCTCGGGATTGGGATCAGAGCTTTCCTCTGGATCGGAGCTTCCCTCGGGATCGGGATCAGAGCTTTCCTCTGGATCGGAGCTTCCCTCGGGATCGGGATCAGAGCTTTCCTCCAGATCAGAGCTTCCCTCAGGATTGGGATCAGAGCTTTCCTCTGGATCAGAGCTTTCCTTGGGATCGGGATCTGAGCTTCCTTCGGCATCAAGCTCGGAGCTTCCTTCAGGCTCAGGATCTGAGTTTCCCTCAGGATTGGGATCGGAGCTTTCCTCCGGATCGGAGCTTCCCTCAGGATCGGGATCAGAGCTTCCCTCAGGATCGGGATCTGAGCTTCCGTCGGGATCAAGCTTGGAGCTTCCTTCAGGCTCAGGATCTGAGCTTCCCTCAAGATCGGGATCAGGATCAGAGCTTCCCTCGGGATCGGGATCGGCGCTTCCCTTGGGATCAAGCTTGGCGCTTCCTTCAGGCTCAGGATCTGAGCTTCCCTCAGGATCGGGATCTGGCTCAGAGCTTCCCTCAGGCTCAGGATCTGAGCTTCCCTCGGGATCGGGATCTGGCTCAGAGCTTCCCTCAGGCTCGGGATCTGAGCTTCCCTCAAGACTGAGGTCAGGCTCAGAGATTCCCTCAGGATCTGAGCTTCCCTCAGGATCAGGCTCGGGATCAGGCTCAGAGATTCCCTCGGGATCCGAGCTTCCCTCCGGCTCGGGATCGGGCTTAGAGATTCCCTCGGGATCGGAGCTTCCCGCGCTGCTGGAGCTGCAGGCCGTGCTGACGGTGAGCTCCACGCCGTGCAGCGTCACCTGCGGCCTGGGTGTGAAGGAGGAGCAGCTCTGCCAGCTCAGCCCGGCCGGGGAGCGCCGGAATTGCTCCCTGGTGCGCTCCCGCTGCCTCAGCGACTGGATCTGCGGCCTCCAGCACCTCAGCGTTCCCGAGGGAAAGCCCTTCCGCCTCGTCTGCCTCTCCCCGGACGCCGCCGGCCTGGTGGGACGGAGTTTCGGCTACAGCTGGAGGTTCTCCCGCGGGCTCATCACCACCAACGACCTCCTGTTCCAGCCTTTCCGCCATCCCAGCCCTTCCCTGAGCTTCTCGCCGGCTCTGGAGTCGCATTCCGGCACCTACCGCTGCGACGTGCAGGAGCTGAGCTCCTTCCGCCTGGTCAAGAGGATCTACTTCGGCCTCAGGGTGATCCCCGGGGATCTGGTGGATCTGAACTTCCAGAAATCCCTGACCTGGGAGCAGCGGCTGGCGGCCGGCGGGACGGAGGCGGCGGGGAGCGGGAGCGGCGCCGCGGAGCGGGAGCGGGAGCGGGAGCAGCGCCGGGGTCTGTGGGAGCAGCCCTGGTTCCACGAGGCGATGCTGGGAGCCGGCAGCGGGATCATCCTGGGAATCCTCCTCAGCCTGGGGCTCTGCTGCCTGGGCAGCGCCCGCAGGAAAGGAGCAGCGGGGCCAGTGAACGGAGTTTGACGCGATTCCTCCGTCCCCGGATCTTTGTTAGGATCGGGAGTTCAGGGTGGGGTCCTTGGGATCCACTGTTGGGTTTTGATCCTTCCAGCTCAGGACGTTCCATGGACCCCATTACTAATGGGAAATTTATAATCTATTTTCTACAGACACAGTTCATAAATGAATATTTTTGGTCACGTTGGAGCCTGGATCAGGAATTCAGGGTGGGATTCTTGGGGTCTTCCACTGTTGGGCTTTGGTGATCCTTCCAACTCAGGACATTCCATGGACCCCATTACTAATGGGATATTTATAATCTATTTTCTACAGACACAGTTTATAAATGAATATTTTCAGCCACTTTGGAACCTGGATTAGGAATTCAGGAATTCAGGGTGGGGGTCTTGGGATCCACTCTTGGGTTTTGATCCTTCCAACTCAGGACATTCCATGGACCCCTTTACTAATGGGGAATTTATAATTTTTTTTCTACAGACACAGTTCATAAATGAATATTTTCAGCCACTTTGGAACCTGGATTAGGAATTCAGGAATTCAGGGTGGGATTCTTGGGATCCTCCACTGTTGGGTTTTGATGATCCCTCTCTTCCAACTCAGGACACTCCATGGATCCCATAACTACTTACTGGGGTATTTATAATTCATTTTCTACAGAAGCAGTTTATAAATGAATATTTTTGGCCACTTTGGATCCCGGAAATTCAGGCCAGGGCTGGAGAACCTGTGCTGGATTTCCGGCAGATGCTTCCAGAGGAATTCTGGAATGATCCAGCGGGGATTTGGAGCACCCTGAGCCACAGCAAACAGCTCCCAGCTCCTCCAAAGGGACTTTGCTTTACCTCCAGGTGTTTGGGGTTTTTAAATTTAACTTCCCACCCTTATTCCTGTCAGATTTCCTCCAATTTCCTTCCTGGAAAAAGCATTTTCTGGGATATTCCTGGGTGGTGTGGAGCAGGGAGCAGCGGGAAGCAGGAGACCAGAGCTGGGGGTGTCTGATCCTCTCAGGGCTGAGCTCATCCCTAAAATCCTTATGGGAACAGCTCCATGGGATTGGGATCTTTCATTTTTCCTGGTGAATAATGAGGATAGAGCAGGAATCCTGCGGGGAGTGGAATCCATGGAGGGATTTATAAAATACCTTTTTTTTTAATTCTATTTTCTTTCATATTTGCTGTTTGTTCCCTTTTTCCCTGTGAGCTACAGGAGCAACCCAAATCCAGGGAAAACAACACCACAGCTCTAACACTGAGAAAATTGAGAAATTCCCGCGTTTTTCCTGTTACCAAAACGACACAAAAATGCTTTGGTATTGAAACAAATATGAGTACGGAGGGAAATAATTTTATTTATTTGAATGAAAACCAAACCAGGCACTTTCCAGAGCTGATTCCCAGAGGGGTTTTTTTGTTGGGTTTTTTTTTCCACCTCCTGAACATGGAAAAATTGGGAATGACCCATCACAGCGGGCTGGGAGTTAATGGTCCAGAGCTGCCCCATCTGCAGGACCCTCTCTGCTCTTTGTCATGGAAATTTCGGTGTCTTGGGCCCAGCTGGGATTCCCAAATCCAGCGGGATGAAAGCCCCGGCACAATCCAGCTCTGCTGGTGGGGGAGTCAGAGCGGGAGCCAAAAATCTCCTTCATCTTTGATTGTGGGGTTTTTTAATTATTATTCTTTTTTTTTTCTTTTTTTTTTTTTTTAAATTTCTGAGGGGAGCCAGATGCCCAGAGCGGGGAGAATGAATCCATAATTGTAATTTTTGTTTGAAGGGCGAGGGCTGGGATGGCCACTGGGGTCCAGCTGTCACAAAAGGCTTCAATGGGAATTTTTGCGGGGGGGCTCTTTGATTTTTGAAGGGATATTAAGGATTGGGGGATGTTTATCCTAACAGGGGAAGGAAGGAAAAGGGAATAGCAGAGGCTGGAGCTCAGGGCAAGCAGGGGAGTAAAAATCCTTGGAGGAGCATCTCCATCCCTCTTTTTTTCCATCTCTCCCTGCAAAATCCTCTTTCCTTAATCACCACCGTGGAATTCCCACCATAAACCGCAGGAATTCAGGGAAAATGTGTCTCTGCTCTGGGCTGGTGCCTGAACTCCCTTTTCCCAATTTTTCACAATCACCTGGAGGCGAGGATGGCACAGACTCCATGGAAACCCTGGACTCCATGGAAACCCGGGGAACTCTGAACTCCATGGAAACCCTGGAGTTTCCGGGAGTTCTGTGTGCTCCCCATTCCCAGCTGGAGGAATTCCCGTGGTCCTGAGCTTTAGGGAGTAATCAGGAGCTTCCAGGGCTGCTCTGGGCACTTCTGGGAGCAGAGGGATTGTGAAGAAATCCCTGGGATCTCCTCAGGCTTCCCGGTAACGTCAGTGTCACTCCTTGGATGGCAGCAAAAACCCCATGAACCGATTTTGGGGATTTCTGGCTCCTCCATCCTCTGCTCCTGGCGCCGTTATCCCGTTCCCTGATCCACTGGGATAGAATTCCTGTTCCTACCTTTCCCTCTTGCTGCTGATGTCCCTGCAGGGTGACCAGGGCTGTCCCTGCAGCTCCCAGGACGCTGAGCTTGGAGCTCTGGAACCTTTGGGATCACCAGAGGCCGGAGCTCCTTCCCTCCATCCTTTCCCTCCTTCCCTCCATCCTTCCCTCTCTCCATCCTCCCCCCAATTCCCATGAGTTCCCGTTCTCTCCCTGCCCCTGCACGCCTTTCACCCCTGGGCTGTATCTTTGGAAGCTCCGAGAGGTTTTAAGGAGGATTCCTTAAAAAAATCCTCCCGTTGCTGGCTCTGGCTGGGATTTAAATGTAGGGTTTTGTCTTTTCCCGAGGTCTGAATGCCGGATTTGGAGGTGCAGATCCTTCCCCGTGCCTCTCCCAACCCTGGATCAAAGGAATGGCAGAAGGCACTGCCCAAAATGGAGCTTAACAAAGCCTGGGCTGCCCTGTCTGGAGAGGGATTTCCCTGCCATCACCTGGGCTAGAAAGGGCGAGGAATTGGCATTTAAAGGGAATTCTGCACCTCAGGGCCCAGCCAGGAAATTCTAGGATTAGGATTGCCCAGGCCGGCTCTGTTTTCTTCTGGGATTGAGGAATCGCAGCCAGGGAAAAGTCCCTAAAAAATCCCTTGGGATGGAACCGGAGCAACACCAATCAGTTCTCGTTCACTTTGGTCAACTGCTTTACTGGGAGACAGGGATTTCAACAGGCAACAGCGATTCCCAGCCAGTCCTGCGGGCGCTCAGCTCAGCATTCCAGCTTTTCCCAGCCTCTGGAGCGGAGGGGGACCCTCAGCATCCCTTGGGAATGTTCCGGTCAGAGCTGGAATCCGGAGCCGCTTCCTGGCTGGATCTCAGCCTTTGCAGCCCCGATTCTGAGCCTGGAATTTTGGGCTGGATGAATTCTCAGTGCAGGGAGAGGAATCCGAGTCCAGATTTTCCTTGTTGTCCCGGCCGTGGCTTCCTTGAGTCTCCCATTCCGGTTTTAATTTTCTCCTTTTTTAAGGTTCCTCCTTTAAGCCTCTCTGAAACTGGGTTTATTGACACCTCAGTTTTTAGGCAGGGCTGCCCGAATTAGGGATTCTGGGAAAGGATCCCCTTCTCCCCAGACAGAAGGGAAAGAGGCAAAGGGGGTGACAAATCCACCCCGAAAGCACGCGGGATGTGGGAAAACACGGAATTTGCGCCTCACAGCTGAGACAAGCACCAGGCTGGGGCTGCAGGTGAACGCCAGAGTTGTAAAAAAAGCTCTTTTCAGGCTGTGGCAGAGCTCGATCCTCCCGTGGATTTGTCTCCTTGGGCTGGCTCCTGCAGGATTTGGCTCTTTTTTTTTTTTGTGTGGGGAAAAGGATGGATCCCGTCCCACAGGTGCTCGGAGCTGGCTGTGGTGGGATGGGTGTGGAACGTGCTGGTCCCTGGACTCCTCAGTCCCCGTCCCCCCATGGAATTCACTGTACAGAGTTAAAAAAAAAAATGTCAAATTTAGCAGTCTGGTTATCTCGTACATGGCTTCAATAAGGCAGAAAACCTATGGATACAGTGAGGGGAGGGGGGGGTGGGCAGTTGGCTGCAGAATTCCCGGAGAATTCTTCGTTTTCCTCGTTTTCCTTAAAAAAACACTTAACCGCTTAAAGACCCACGTCTCGTACGAAAGCTTTTGTTCCTCCAAACCAAACCAAACCAACAAACAAAAAAAATCTGTTTCCTAATTTCTTCCTCCCTTCCGAACGCGCCGTCCAATCCTCTCCCCGCCGTGCTGCCCCGCTCCCGAGCGGGATTTGCCGAACGCCGCCTTGCTCCCGCGGGATGGGGAGGATTCGCGTCCGGAGCCGCGGCTGGGGCGCGGTCAGAGCTCCAGGGAGAGGATCAGGGCCACCATCAGCAGGGAGTTGGTGGCGATGACCACGACGTGCGGCGCTGGCCTCGTCCCCGAGTCCTCCACCATCATGCTGGTCCCTGGAAAAACAGGGAACAGGGAAAGGGCGGCTGTGGGGTGGCGCCGACACCGCGGGGATCTTGGGGGGTTGTGGGTTTGGGGGTTTTTTTTGTGTTTGGTGCTGATGAAACTCCTGGGAATGATGGGAACTGGAATCTGGGGGAATTCGCCCCTGAATTTAGGGGATTTGCTGGAGCTGCGGCCCCACAGAAATCCCCACAGGGATTTCGCTCTCAGGGGAAAGCTTAAATGGTTTTTAGTTCTTAAACTCTCGGGAAGTTGGGGGTTGTGGGGTCTTGAGGCTGCAAAGCCTGCGTCAGGCTGGATGAAGTTTGGGAAGAGGAGAGGGGAGAAGGAGGAGAGTCAGGAATTCCTGTGAGTGAACAGCAGAAGGGAACCAAAGGCTGATTCCGGGAAAAAACAGTTCCAGAAAAGGCCAGTTCCGGAGCCTCAACCTAGAACAATGCGGGAGAACGTTCTTCCGTGGCTCTGGAAGGGAGGGTGGGATTTTAAAACACAATTTATTGGGATTGTGCTGTGAGCAGTGTGGGAGGGGCCTGACTGAGTCCTTCCTGCTCGGAAGGGGAAGGACAGGAGCTGTCCTGGGGATGAGCTCCAGGGGCTGCAGAGAACCTTGGAAAGGGGAATTTGGGCATGGAGAGGGTGTGGTCAGCGGTGTGGGTGTGGTCAGATGTGGGTGTGGTCAGATGTGGGTGTGGTCAGTGATGTGGGTGTGGCCAGTGAGATGGGCGTGGCCAGAGGAGCGCAGGTACCGCTGTTCCGCAGGATGTGGACTTCTGCCGGGGTCCCGTCCCCGCCGGGCCCGGTCACCCGGATCTGCACGAAGGCGTGAGTGAAATCCTCAGGGATGGGGATGTCGATCTGGCTCCTGCTGGCCAGGTACAGGGTGGGGGCCGAGTGGGAATCCTGCCTGTAGAGCATCTGTGGGAAGAGGGAATGCTGAGCCCCTGCTCCCCGTGCTTTCCGTGGATCCCCTCCAGGAGAAGCCCGGCCACCCCGGCCGTACCTTGTACCCCGTCACCGCCGACTCGTCCGCCTTGGCCACCACGGGGTCCCACTTGATGCTGACCGTGGAGCCGGAAAAACTCCAGGAGATGTTCCCGGGCGGCCTCTTCGGTGCTGAGGGATTCAAAAACCAGACAGGGTCCGGGTAAATCAGGGAGCGAGGAGAAGGCCGTGCTGGTCCCAGCCACCCCCTGAGCCTCGGCAGCGCTGTCACCGCCGTGGGGGGTTCCAAGATCAAACTGGGGTGATTTTTGGGGGATCCTGTGGGAAGCGGAGGGGTCGGGGCGCACTCACGGGGCCTGGTGGTGGTGACGTTGGTGGAGGCGCTGGGGGGACCGGTCCCTGCCCGGTTGTAGGCTCGCACGGACACGTGGTAGATGGTGTTGGGGTTCAGGCCGGTGACGTGAGCCGATGTCACCGGCCCCGCTGTCCTCACTCTGTCAGCCGCCTCCTCCTTGTCCCCGTCCTTCCAGTACCGGATCTGCCCGGAAAAGGACGCGGTGGGTTTAGGAAGGAGAGATCTGCAAATCCCGGGTCAGCCCATCCTGAAGGGCCTCCGGGTGCCGATTTCTGTGAGTTTCGCTTTGTGTGTGCCCAGGAACGAGGCCGCGGCCTCCTGGGAAGGGCAGGCAGGAAAAGTGGGATGATTCCCTTTAATCTCTCCTGAGAGAGCAGTGCCAGCCCCGCTGGAACCACGCGGCGCGAATCATCCCCCACCTCTGGAATCAAAGGGCTGTTTCCTTTCACCTCACACAACCCGGGAGAATTTTCCTTGCTGGGCACTCAGGGTCTCCCATTCCCTGGAATCTCCTACCTCGTATCCCAGAAGCACTCCGGTCGCTTCTCCCTGCTCCACGGGCTCCCAGGACACGTCCATCTCCGAGGACAGGACAGACTTGGCGATGACCCTGTACGGAGACTCTTTGGGTTCTGAAAGACAGGAATAAAATCCCATTCCTGACTTTGGGTCCTGTTGGGAACGAAAGGTTTTCCTGCAGCATCATCCGGCGGGCAGACAGCTGGTGGTGTGTTACGGAGCCAGGGGAAGGGATTTAGGGAATTAGGAGGACAAGCAGGGCCACAGCTGTGAGCTCTGGGATCCGTGTCTGTCCCGAGGCTCTGGGGCGCTCGGGGCTGGGCTTAGGGAATCGTTTGGAGTAGAGGAATGTGGTGCTGGAATCGCTGTCCTGGGAGCCAAAGGAATGTCCGAGATCCTGGCTGGACACGGATCTGCAGGGATCTGGCCGAGGAAAGGCAGCAGGTTGGACAAGACGGGGAATTGAGTCTCTGCAGTCATGGAATGGTTTGGGCGGAAGGGGCCTTAAGGCTCCTCCAGTGCCACCCTCTGCCAGGGCAGGGACACCTTCCGCTGTCCCAGGCTGCTCCAAACCCCCGTGTCCAACCTGCTCTTGGGCACTTCCAGGGATCCAGGGGCTGCCACAGCTGCTCTGGAAATTCCATCCCAGCCCCTCCCCACCCTCCCAGGGAACAATCCCATCCCAACATCCCATCCAGCGCTGCCCTCTGGCACTGGGAGCCATTCCCTGTGTCCTGTCCCTCCATCCCCAGCCCCTCTCCAGCTCTCCTGGAGCTGCTTTAGGCTCTGGCAGGAGCTCTGAGCTCTCCCTGGATCCTTCTCCTCTCCAGATGAGCACCCCCAGCTCTCCCGCCGCTCTTTACCTTCCTCTGCCGAGTACACGATGGCCGTGAGGCTCTCGGGGCCCTCTCCTTTCCTGTTGTAGGCCTTGATCTTCACCTCGAAGGGCGTGTAGGGCGCGATGCTCTCGTTGCGGTACACGAAGTGCAGCGACTCCGCCTGCGGCACCCGCGCCCTCAGCCAGGCCTGGCTGCCCTTCCTCCGGAAGGACACGATGTACCCAAAGCCATCCCCGTTCTGGTAATCCCGCAGCACCGGCTGGGAAGAGAGAGGGAGCTGTGGTCCATCCAAACCGGGATGGCAGCACTGATACCCCGAAGGAAACGTGCTCTTCATCCCTCCAAACCGGCCCTTGGCTCATCCATACTGGGATGGCAGCACTGATTCCCTGAAGGAAACATGCGCTTCATCCCTCCAAACCGGCCCTTGGCTCACCAAACCGGGATGGCAGCACTGATTCCCCGAAGGAAATGTGCTCTTCATCCCTCCAAACCAGCCCTTGGTCCATCCAAACCGGGATGGCAGCACTGATTCCCCGAAGGAAACGTGCTCTTCATCCCTCCAAACCGGCCCTTGGTCCATCCAAACCGGGATGGCAGCAGTGATTTCCGGAAGGAAACGTGCTCTTCATCCCTCCAAACCGGCCCTTGGTCCATCCAAACCGGGATGGCAGCACTGATTTCCGGAAGGAAACGTGCGCTTCATCCCTCCAAACCGGCCCTTGGTCCATCCAAACCGGGATGGCAGCAGTGATTTCCCGAAGGAAACGTGCTCTTCATCCCTCCAAACCGGCCCTTGGTCCATCCAAACCGGGATGGCAGCAGTGATTTCCCGAAGGAAACGTGCTCTTCATCCCTCCAAACCGGCCCTTGGCTCAACCCCATGTCCAAACTGGAATGGCAGCGCTGGTTTCTCCCCCCCCCAAAAAAACGCCGCATGGTCCCACCTCGGCGCTTTCCCCGTTCCCAACTCACCGTCCAGGTGATGATGAGCTCGTTGGGAGCGCCGCCGCCGCCGCCGAGCCCGGACGGTGCCACCGTCGGCGCTGTCCCCAGGGAAAAGCAGGGTTCGGGTTAAGGAGGTGGGAACGGTGGAGAGGAGCACGCACACAGCGTGACACCGAAGGGGACAGCTCCCGGGAAAGGACTGGGCTCCGTTCTGAGCCGTGAAAATCCTGTCTGGAATTCCAGCCTGTGCCTGGCCAGGTTATTTAGGGGCAGGGGTTTGGTGTCGTTTGGTGTCTGAGGGGAGAAGGATGGAGCTCAAGGGCGGGGATGTGGAGGGGAGTTGTTTTAGAGTTTTATTAGGTTTGCGTTTGGTGGATTGGGTGCGGTTCTCCTGCTCTTCTCCCATCCCTTCTGTCCAAGCAGATGGACATGGAAGGAACATTCCCAGCTGGATGTCGTGCTGGGAAGTGCAGTTCCAACCCTGCTCATCTTTGACACAGAAATGGGCAGAAAAGCTGGAAAATCCTGTGGTGGCCTCAGCTGCAGGAGCTCTCCAGGAGAAGATCCATCCCTTGGGACCGTCCCGGGCAGGGACAGGGAGCTGGGGCTGTCTCCACACCCACCTGCTTCCTTGGTGCGGATTTTGCTGGAGGGCAGACTGGGCTCCCCAATTCCCAGGATGTTGCTGGCCAAGACCCGGAACTCGTAATCCATCCACGGGATGAGGTTCACCACCTGCGCCGTCTCCGCGTTGCCCTCGATGTTTACGGGATCTGTAGAATCCAATAACACCGGAGCGGGGGGAAGGAATGGAGCGAGGAGCAGCACGGAGCCAGGACCCGGCCGGTGGCCCCGGAACGTCACCGGTGCGGCCGTGGGGACACTCACTGGTGCGCATCTGCTTCCACTGGCTGGACAGGAGGGTCCGGGCCTCGATGAGGTACCTGGCGATGGGGCTGTGGTTGTCGAAGCCGCGGCTCCAGCTCAGCTGGACGCTGGTGTCACCGATGTCCCTCACCACCACCCCCCCGGGCGGGCCTGGAGGTCCTGAGGGGATGGGAAACGTGTCACCCGCAGGGAAGATCCGGAGGTTTGTCACTCCGTGCGTTGTGCAAGTCCTGAATTCGCATCCGGCCTTTCTTTTATGGTAGCTGGGGAGCCTCAGCTCCAGATTTAGCCTTTGGAAAAGCTCCTAAGCCTGGCTGGAAAGGTTGGAAAAGACCTCCAAGATGATCAAACCCAATTTTTGGGTGAAAATAAAACCTCGTAAGGCCATATCCCACGGGATTACTGGGTGTGAGGTGGTTCCAAGGGAAGAGCAGCTGATGGCACGGGCCACGTCACTGCTCTGGGTTTGTCAGGAGCCGGGAATGTTCCCGCAGGGAATTACCTCTGACGGTGAGCGTGGCCGACTCGGACGCGCTGTCCACCACGGTCTGCGCCGTGCAGGTGTAACGCCCCGAGTGCCGCAGCTGCGCGTTGGAGATGCTGAGGTCCCCGATGGCCTCCTTCTGCAGGGGAACACGGCGGGGACAGCGTCAGGAGGTGCCGGGCACCGTGCAGAATTCACTGCAGTTTGGGTCACCGTGCAGAATTCATTCTGGTTTGGGTTTGGGTCACCGTGCAGAATTCACTCTGGTTTGGGTTTGGGTGGATGGGTGGTGGTGGAGGCAGAGAAGATGGAGATGGGAAAAAAATTCCCCATGGATGATGGACCTGGATGGATCCAGGATGGATCCAGGATGGATCCAGTGGTGGCCAAGGCCAAGCCTGTGCTGGGTCTGTTTGGCTTGGGATGGTGATCAAAGAGTGATCAATGAGTGATCAATGAGTGATCACTGAGTGATCAATGAGTGATCAATGAGTGATCAATGAGTGATCAAAGAGTGATCACTGAGTGATCAATGAGTGACCATTGAGCAATCATTGATCACTGAGCGATCTCTGCCCGCCTTTATCCGCAGGCCTTTCCTTTTCTCCTCCAGTTTAGGAGGGGAGTGATCATGGAACCATGGAATGGTTTGGATTGGGAAGGATCTTAAATCCCATCCCATTCCACCCCAGCCATGGGCAGGGACACCTTCCACTATCCCAGGCTGCTCCGAGCCCCATCCAACCCGGCCTTGGACACTTCCAGGGATATGGAATTCACAACCGCTCCGGGCGGAGTGACGGAGCAGATTTGGTGGGCACAAACACACAGTGTGGAATTATTTTTCCATCCTTCCGCATGGTCCGGAATTCCCCCTGGACTCACCGCGCTGGCTCGCCGGTAGTGCCCCTCGGACTTGTCGAAGTCGATGGGGAAATCGTCCAGGGCCCAGGTGAAGGTGAGGTCCATGGTGGGGTCGTGGGACGCGTGGCACTGCAGGGTGAGGTTCTCGCCCACGTTGATGTCGGCGCTCGACGGCGCCAGCGTGATCTTGGTGGCATCTGCGGGCAAGGAGCGGGAAGCTGCAGATATCCAAACCATCCCTTCCAGCTCCTCATCCCGCCCCAACAGCTGCCGCTTCGCAGGAGGAAGAGGAGGGATTCGGGAATGGGAACGCTTTTCTCGAGGGCCGTTTGTCGGTGGGTCAGGCAGAAGTTTTGCTGCTCCGCCTGAAATCACTTTGATTCCCTGATAATTCTGGTTTTGGGGGAGTACAAGGAGAGGAGGAAGATCACTGCGTCCCTCTTAGCGGTTTCTTGCTCGACTGGCCCCAAATGAAGATCCCTACCTCGGACAGAGAGGACTCCAGTGCTGTTGGCTTTGCCCATGGGGTTCTCGGCAAAGCAGGTGTATTTTCCCTCGTCGGATTTGCTGATGTTCTGCAGGATCAAGGTCCCGTCCGCCGTAATCGTCACCCTGCAAAGGAAGAGGAGCCACACAATGGAACGTTAAACGATCCACTCGTGCTGGACATCTGGGAATTTCTGCTGATTCCAGAGAAACTGGGGACAAAGTCAGGCAGAAAAATATCGTGTAGGAGTTCGCTAAAGAAGGAGTTAGAGGAGTAAAAAATTCAGGGATGCAGCAGCACGTCTGGATCATCGAGTCCAGTCTTCTGGTAAAAACAAACAAACAAACAAACAAAAAAAAATATTTTAGCTACATTTTCTAGGTGGAAGCTGACTCTGCCCTGCTACCTGCTGCTGTTGACCAGGAGTTCTGTCCCTTTGGTCCAGAGCACGGTGGCTTTTGGTGCCGCTCGCGGTTGGCACGGGATGATGACCTTCCCGCTCCGGGCTGCCGGGATCAGGCGCTTCACCGGGTTTAGTCTAAAATCTGGAGCTAAGGCTACAGGGATAGAAAAAGAGGATTAAGGCACGATTAGAAACGCTGCCCCGGGGGGAATTTCAGCGCCGGGCGAGTGGGAATTGATTTGCCGTTGGATGGCTCGGTAAGAGAAGCGAGGCAGGGTCTGGAGAGCGGGATAAGGGAGGAATTCCTCGGCTGCCGGGTGGATCCTGACGCCTGCCAGGCAGGAATTTGGTGGCACGCGAGCGGGACGGAGCGATGGGAATGACCCTAACAAGTGCAAGGTCTTTGAGAGACACAACAACAGCTGCTTTGGAACATGTCGAGGATAATCTCTTCGATATCCTGACCAACGCAGACACCCAGCTCGCCTGAAACTCCTCCTGGAATTGCAGATGGAATCGGGATTTACCTGTTGGCCTCAGTGTGTTAATGTTGAGCAGCTGGTGCTCAGGGCCTTTAATTTGTCTTTGGCGTCTCCATGCGGAGATAAGCTTTTGGACCAACGCGGAACAAGTGCAGCCACAGTTCAGCTCCAGTCACCATCCATCGAAACAGGAGGAATGGAAGCTGAACTCTGATTTTTGGACCACTTTCCTCAAAAAAAAAGGAGGAATTTCTAGTGCAAGAGAGGTTGCAGTGCTGCTGCTGGGTGTCCTGTCCACTTCCTGTGGCTAAAGAGATTTTTTTGCTCACTTTCGCACAGAATTTACACAGGATTTAAAATTTAAAGGCTTGCTCAGTGTCTTGTTGAGCCAGCAGCCATTTCAGCGGTGAGCGAAGCAGCTTTTTGCCTGCTCTTATCTCACTGCGGCACCACAATGTCAGGATCACATCAGGATATTAGGAAGAGATTTTTTTCAGTGTCCCATTGGAACCCAGAGCTCTGGGAAAGGAGGAATTACCTTGCACTGTTAACTCAGCGCTTGCATAAACTGTGCCATGCTTGTTCTCAGCCACACACTGATACATGCCAGAGTCCTCCTGGACTAGCTTGGAAAATCTCAGCTCTCCACCCCTCACTTCGATGCGGTTCTGTGCAAACAAGAGGATGAACCCATTAGATGAGAAAAACAAACAAAAAAAAAAACCAGGAAAATGGAACTCAGTCCTCGGCTGGGTCAGGGTTGAGTTCCGTCACAGACTCCTCGAGGCCGGCCCGGTTTTCCACGGGGGAAAACGCGGTGTTTGTTTTTACGTCTGTGCGGTCGCTCGCCCACGCCGCCGTGCTGCGTTTGCCGAGGCACCTGAGCGGCGGCGTGCAGGTGAGGCCGGGACAGGCACCGCTGTCCTCCCTGCAGCCGCACGAAGCGATGGCTTGGGATGGCAGCGCCGCGAGAGCGGGTCCGGGATCGTGCCGCGGCTTCGCATCCCGATGGGGGCACGTGGAGGAGGATGCGGGGTGAGGGCCGGGGCGGGGATGCAGGAGCGAGGCAGGAGGAAGGGCTGGGGATGGATCCGAGCGGGCTGAGGGGGTACCTGGGACGTCAGGGGCTGCCCATCCCGCAGCCACCGCACGGCGGGCCGGGGTTTGCCGGAGGCCACGCAGCTCCAGCGCAGGTCGGACCCGATGTCGGCCTCCGTGTCCGAGATGACGTCCAGCCAGTCGGGCTGGGCTGCGGGGGACAAGAGGGAAGGGACAGAGCCAAGGAGCTCAGCTGAGAGGTGGCAGTGCCAGGCCGGCAGAAGGGCGTCCCCGTGCCAGCGCCGCCGGCACAGCCGTTGGCACAGCGGGATGTGCCACCGGAACAGCCCCGGCCTTTTGTGCGGCGAGAGGCACGGCCGGGTCCTGCCGGGCTCTGGCTGCGCAGGATCAGGGCGGAATCCGGGGCCGAGGAATTGGTTTCTCATCTTTACAGTGAGCTCAGCCGTTCCCGAATCATCCAATCCGGGAATGGTTTGGGTTGGAAAGAAATTTAAAGATCCCCCCCGTACCACCCCCTGCCATGGGCAGGAAAACCTTCCACCATCCCAGGTTGCTCCGAGTGCTGTCCAGCCTGGCCTGGAACTTTTCCAGGGATGGGGAAGCCACAGCCCCTGTGCCACCATCCCCACCCACCCTGTGCCAGGGCCTCACCACTCTTAGAGTAAAGAATTTCCTCCTGATACCTCCTCCAAACCTTCCCTCTCTCAGACTCGGGCCATTCCCAAACTCCAGGAAAAGCTGGGATCAGGCTGAGATAACCAGGTTAAGTTTTTTATCTTGACTAGATCTGGCAAACAGCTCAAAGCATTAACGCTGCTGGAAGCTCCTCAGGCTCGCAGAGGATCTTGAGCGCCAGCCAAATTTGATTTCTATCGCTCTCCTTCCTTCCCTGATGTTGGCTGTGATGATTTTAGAGCCCGTTCAGAGCTCTCTCCCTGCCGCAGCCCAGATGTGCCCACTGAGGAAAGGTTTCCCTGATCCCTGCCGGTCTTGGCTGGGGCTTTGCAACACCTTTACCTGGGGCTGGTGAGAGGCAGGGCTGGGGCGGGTGCGTTTATCCTGAAGACTCAGGCGTTGCCTGGGGCACCCTGGTGTGCTCTGGGCAGTTAAAATGTGTGTTCACTGGGTGAAGGACACGCGTTTGTGTCCCCTTGGAGGAAGGACATGTGTTGGATGTGTCCCCTTGGATAAGGGAAGTGTTTGGATGTGTCCCCTTGGAGAAGGGACATGTTTGGACATGTCTCCTTGGAGAAGGGACATGTTTGGACATGTCCCCTTGGATGAAGGACACATTTGGACACGCCCCCTTGGATGAAGGACACATTTGGACACGCCCCCTTGGATAAGGGACATGTTTGGACACGCCCCCTTGGATAAGGGACATGTTTGGACTTGTCCCCTCGGATGAAGGATACATTTGGACATGTCCCCTTGGATAAGGGATGTGTTTGGACGTGTCCCCTTGGATAAGGGACGCATTTGGATGTGTCCCCTCGGATGAAGGACATGTTTGGATGTGTCCCCTTGGATAGGGGCTGCGTTTGGATGCGTTACCGTGGATGATGATGCGGCCCTGGTGCGTGTCCCTCCCTTTGGCATTCTCCGCCTCACACTCGTAGGTGCCCTCATCCTCGAATCCGGCGTGCTGGATCTGCAGCAGCGGCTCACTGCCGATCCACTTGGAGGACTGCGGCCCATCCAGCTTCCTCCACTTGATCCGGGGCACGGGGCTGCGGGAAAGCCGATCCCGTGAATCCGGGCTGGGCTCAGTCCCCGCGCAGCCACCCCGGTCCTGCCCCGCAGGGCCTCGGCTTTAGCCAGATCCTCCCTTTTCCCGTTTCCCTCCGCCTCTGGTTTTCCGTTGGAGAGAGGAGGTGTGGAAGCTCCGCTGTTCCCTCCCCGTCCCCATCCCGATCCACACGGACGCTGCACTCACTTCCCAAAGGCGAAGCACTCCAGGGTCACCGCCTGCCCGGTCAGAGCGTAGGTGTCCGCAGGGAACCTGGCCTTGATGCTGGGTGGGAACTGCCTGGCATCTGCCGCAGGGAAAACCCGGCTCAGGGCGCCTGGGTGACGCCCAGGTGCCGCCGGGGCTCTCACAGGGCAGAGGGAGCCGCCGGGTCCCTTCCCAACCCCGCCGTGTGCTCGGCTGAGGGGACAGAGGTTCCGTCTTTTTTTTCAGATGGCTCTTGCTGGAATCTCTAAAAATCTCTTTATAACACCTCGGGGCTCCGTAATTCCCGAGAATCACGGGATCCTGGAATGGTTTGGGTTGGGAGGGTCCTTAAAATCCATCCAGCCCCACCCGTGCCATGGACAAGGACACTTTCCCCTATCCCAGGTTGCTCCAATCCATGTCCATCCAGGCCTTCCTGCTGTTTAATTCCCTTTTCCCTCTACCAGAATTATCCTTTAAAAACACAGAAACCCCGTGGATGGAGTGGAAACAGGGCATCTTGGGGAGAGAGCTGCCTCCCTCCCATCCCAGCCCATCCACATTTTTGAAGCTCTTAGGAGAGTCTGGAGGGCGATTTGGGCGCTGCGGTGCCCAAACGCTTTGCGGGGGGTTGTTAATTCGGATTTTTCCCGTCAGAATTGGCATTTTTGGGACAATCCGAGAGCACTGACCCTCTGCAGCCAGGCTGAGGCGGGAGAACTTGCTGAAGACGCTCTTGGTGATGAAATCCATGTGGGTCGTGGCGAAGCAGGAGTAGTTGCCCGTGTCCGAGGCCTCCGTCTTGGCAATGTAAAGGTTGCCCGTGGTCTGGGAGATGAAACGTCTCCCGTCGGCCGGGATGAAGTTGGGGAATTCGTTCAGGAGCCACCGGTAGGACAAGCCTGGAGGGGAAAAAGGAAAAATAAAACTGGAAAAGAAAAATAAACTGGACAGGTTTGTCCTGCCGGGTGGGATGGACGCAGTGGGATGCCAGGCTTGGGTGGGATGCATTCCAGGCTGGAATTGGTCCTTCCATGGGAGGAAAAGGGAATCAGCTGTGTTGGTTGTTGTGTCCTCCTGGATGGGCTGGACTCAGTGGGATTCCCAGCTGGAATCGGCCCTTGCGTGGACACACCAAGCCCCGCCTCTGCTTTGTTGCGTTAAAAACCCTGAATCGACCCCGAATTTCCTTCCCTGAAATTCCCAGAAAATCTGGGAACCCCTTACCTGGGTAGTGGGGCGGGGGGCTGCAGGTGAACATCACCCCCCAGCCCTCGGTGATCTTCACGGGGTCCCGCTCTTCGGCCGAGAATTCCTGCAAAACTGAACAGGCAGAGTCAAACCCGGGCTGGAAAAACCAGCCGAGGAACCTCCGCGCTTCCCCTGCCCCTCCTCGGGTGGGGCTGTGCAGAGGGACACCCAAAATGTCATTGGCTTCCTCCATAACAATTCTCCAATTGCCTGTGGAAGCGCCATGGAGATTTCTCCATGGGATGACGTGTTGGAGAGATTCTCTCCGGCCTTTTTCCAGGCAGGCTCAGTTTAAGCCCGGCCTAACCGTGGCTGTGTTGGGTTTACCCGGCGGTGCCGAACTTACAGCCAAAGCGGAGCGAGGCTTCCCTGCTCACCACGGAGCCCCGGGAGTTGGAAGCCACGCACTGGTAGGAGCCGGAATCTTTGGCTTTCACGGGGTTGCTGATCACCAAATCCCCGGCCACCAGCCTGTAGCGGGAATCCGGCTCCAGCTTCAGCTCCGTGCCGTTCATCTTCCACCTGCCGGAAGAAACGGGAGCGGGGATAAATCCTCACGGAAACCCCTGGGGCTGGGGGTTTTCCAGCTGGGATGGGGTTGGAGGTGGGTTTGGATCTGAGCTGTGCCCTGGGAGAGGTGGAACATCTCAGAGTTGCTGAGGCTGGAAAATCCCTCTGGGATCACGGAGTCCGAGCTGTGCCTGGTGCCCACCCTGAGCACTCGGTGCCACCTCCAGGTGACACCTCCAGCCCTGGGCACTCCAAACCTCCCTGGGCACTTCCCAGCCCTGAGCGCCCTTTCCATGAGGAAATTCCTGCTGCCGTCCCCCCTGAGCCTCCCCTGGCACAGCCTGAGGCCGTTCCCTCTCCTGTCCCTGTGCCCTGGCATGAGATCCCAAATCCCCCCCGGCTGTCCCCTCCTGGCAGGGAGTTGTGCAGAGCCAGGAATTCCCCCTGAGCCTCCTTTTCTCCAGGCTGAGCCCCTTCCCAGCTCCCTCAGGATTCTCCAGCCCCTTCCCAGCTCCCTCAGGATTCTCCAGCCCCTTCCCCAGCTCCCTCAGGATTCTCCAGCCCCTTCCCAGCTCCCTCAGGATTCTCCAGCCCCTTCCCAGCTCCCTCAGGATTCTCCAGCCCCTTCCCAGCTCCCTCAGCTCCTCACAGGACGAGGAACCTCATTCCCAAGCCAATAATTTTCCGTGTATAGAAGCAGGTGGGGCGGAAGCGGAGTTCTGGATGTTTCTATCCCATTTCTGTCCCTCACCTGTAGGTAGCGGGAGGGTTGGCCCGCGCTCGGCAGGCCAGGGTGACTTTTTCTTCTGCTGAGCCCTCAGGGAAGAGGGTGTGGGACGGCTGCTCCTCGAACACCGGCCCGTAGCTCCTCGCGCCGCCCTGGGCTTGGCACCAAACTGCGGGAGAAGGGAAAACCCGCTCAGCTCCACTTGGATTTTCCTAAAAAACCCCACCCCTCTCCTTTTCAGTTTTGTAGGGTGTCCCCAGCAGCGAGGAGGAGAGAAGGAGCAATGAGAGAATCGCACGCCATCTGTCAGCACAGCCTGGCCCCGGCTGTGGGAGCGCATCCTGACATTCCCACCGAGCACCCCGCACCATTCCCGCCCTTCCAGAGGGACCAGCATCCCCGGGGACGCGTGGAGGAGGGAGTGGGGATCTCCTGGAACGCCACGACTGGAGCTGGGACTGTCCCCTGGTCCCTGAGGTTCCTCCTCTGCCCGCACGGACTTGGCCTGGTTCGTTCTTCCGGAATCCTCTCCCGGAGGAGAGGGGAGAGCCGGGATCTTCACGGCCCTGGACACACCCGGCAGGTCCCCGCTGTCCCTGCAGCTCCACCGGCCCTGGACACCTCGAAACGGTTGGTGGCCGGTGTGGACACCAGAGAAAACCAGGGAAAACCAGAGAAAACCAGAGAAAACCAGCGAAAACCAGCGAAAACCAGTGCAAACCAGAGAAAACCAGTACAACAAAGTGAAAACCAGTACAAATTAGAGAAAACCAGTACAAACCAGACCAAACCAGAGATAACCAGTACAAACCAGGGAAAACCAGGGAAAACCAGTGCAAACCAGAGATAACCAGAGATAACCAGTACAAACCAGAGAAAACCAGTGCAAACCAGAGATAACCAGTGCAAACCAGAGATAACCAGTACAACAAAGTGAAAACCAGTACAAACCAGAGATAACCAGTGCAAACCAGAGATAACCAGTGCAAACCAGAGCACACCAAAGCAAACCAGAGATAACCAGTACAAACCAGTGAAAACCAGAGAAAACCAGTGCAAACCATTGCAAAACAGATCAAAACAGATCAAACCGGTACAAACCAGTTCAAACCAGTACAAACCAGTTCAAACCATTCTGTTCCATGGCTGGGCTGAGCCTGAGGCCGTTTTTGGGGCGTTCAGGCACAGATTTTGATGCTGACTCTGGTTTTGTGGACGGGGAGGAACAAGAGGGACAAAGGCGCCGCCCCATGCCGGGGCCACCCTTTGGGGACAAAGTGCCCCTGGGGAGTGCCAGCCGCCTTCCCGTCCCGGATAAATCCCAGCAGATCCCCTTCCGCACAGGGGGATCCCAGAACCCCGGACTGGTTTGGGTGGGAAAAGGCTTAAAGCTCATCGCCGTGGGGTGGAACACCTCCCACAGCCCAGGGAGGGAACAAGAGCCAGGCAGGATCCGCCTGGAAGTCTCCTTCTCGCAGGAACAGCCGGTGGGATAATCGCCAGCACGTCTGTCCCTGTCCCCCTGGAGACGCCCGGCCCTTATCAGGGAAGCACTGATAAGCCCCGAGCTGCTTCCCGGGCTCCGGGATCCTTCCCTGCTCCCTAATGGAATTAATGAGCGTCTCCAACCCGCTGTGCCAACGCCAATCTGTCTCCTTCCCCCCCCTGCTCAGCGGGGCCGCTCCGAAACCGAGCGGTTCCCGGGAGCAGGATGTTTTATGGAAGAGTCGCTTCCAGCCGGGAGCGGCCTGGGATCAGCGGGAGCGGCCCTTGACCTGCAGCTCCCGGGGTGCGCCTCGCGTTCCGGCTGCCGCGGGAGGCCGGGATGGGATGGATGGGATGGATGGGATGGATGGGATGGATGGGATGGGATGGGAGAGGGGCTCCGGTAATTGGCTCTGGGCTGGGAGCAGCTGCTCCCCGTGTCCCTGCTCCAGGCAATTATCCCGGCTCCGTGAGGATGCGCTGGCGGGATGTTCCCCGGTGCCACGCCGGGAGAGGCGCCGAGCCTGGGATCTCTGGAATTACGGAAAAGCGGCGGATTTGGGAGATGTTTCCCCTCCCAGGCTGCGCTGTTTTCCTTCCAGGATGGCTCCGCTCCTAAAGGAAAAGCTGGAAATCTTCTCCCGCATGGGAGTCCTGGCTGGAATAAGCTCTGCTGACTGGGGAGACAAACAGTAACGAGTTAATGGGGAATTAATGAGAAAGAATTAATTGTGTGCTGATAGATGAGTTAATTGTGCTCTGATGGATGGCGGTGACAGGGTCGGGGCTGAACAGCTTCAATTTTCACATTAATTAGGGAGCATAAGGTAAATAATTTTTATTTATTTAACAAATAAAATATCTATTGGTACCGCTCCCAGCCCTGCCCTTTCCCGTGGGATTTTTTAATTCCAATCAAGCCAGATCAGGCTCATCCTCCCTCCTGATCCCACCCGGAGCCCGTGTCCCCCTGCTCTCCTCCTGTCCCTTTGTCCCTGCCAAGGTTATGGCTGCCAGTGCCAGGCATCGATTTTCCCACTTGGAATCGATGCCAGGAGTTCAGGTGAGTTTTAATCCACAATTCCAAGGTGCTGGGGGTGAAGCGCTTGGATTTCGCTCATTAAACAAACCAGGAGTTGATTAAAGCGGTAATTAACCGGTTCCGAGGTGGGGATGAGGTTAAAATGAAGAACTGATAAATCACAGAATTTCTGAGATCGATCTGGGCCCATTCTGCCATCCCAGAATTCCCAATTTTTAGTGTTGCCAAGGCAGGATCTGTCCTGGAGCCCTGGTGTTTGGAAAACAGGGAGAAGACAGGCACAAAATAGAGGTTTAAAGTCAAATTTCAAAGGAGCAGAGTGAATTTTCCGTGTTCCATCCCACTGGGAGAGCTGGGACGATGGGAAAAATGCCTCTGGAATAACCTCCAGTCTTGGGGAAAGTGACAATTAGCACCAAAATCGTGGGAGAGGGGGGGAAGCAGAGCACCTGAAAAGGAAGATTTGGGGAAGCAGCTGCAGGGAGGTGACTCCAAAGCTCCTCCCCTCCGGGTTATTTCTGGGATTTTTCAGGAATATGCTGAGAGCCAGGCCTGGAACGCCCAGGTGTGCAGGAGGCTGCACTTTGTGCTGAGCCCAGGAAATGATGGATTTCCTCCGTGGAAAGTTTTCCAAGCTGAATTCCTTTTTCTGAGGACACCCACAGCACGGCCCTGGAGCCCCTGGAGCCTCTGGATCACGGGAAGGAGCTGGGCAATAAATTGGTTTTACTGGGAATTTATGCCCAGAATCCAACTGGATTTGGGATTTTTTTTTTGAGGATCAGCTCTCTGAGAACCAAGGTTTTATTTGGGGTTGTTTTTAACGAGCAGCTTTCTGAGGAACAAAGGGTCAGGGCTTGGATTCCCAGATTTTCCCAGAGATCTTCCCAAATGAACAAAGGCCGGGGAGAGTTTGGGATTTTAGAAGCTTTAAATATCTAAATCTCGCTCCAGACCTGGAGGTTTTGGCTCTTTTCCCGCTCCACAACATTTCCCTGAGCCTCATCCTTCCACCCTTTTGCCCCGATCCCTCCTCGTATTCCAGGATTCCTCCCCGTCCCAGCTGCCTCCGGAGCTCCGTGGCACCGTCAGCCAAAGGTCACTGAAATTCTCACTCCCAGGTTTCCCAGGGCGCGATTTTTGGGGGGTTTTGCCGGAATTCGGGTGTTTGATGGGAGACCCCAAGTCCGGCTCCGTGGCGGCGTCGGGGTCAGGCCGATTTCCAAGGGGGATAATTGCCTCGGGATCCGGGGCAGCCCCCCCTGCCCGCGCCGCCTCGGGGATGCGGAGAACGTTAAGAGGTAATTAGATATTAATGAGGATGGGCCAGCAGGCTCTGAGGGATTGGCTGCAGGGCATCATCCGGCCTCAGCTGGAGAGGAAACATCTCCCTGCGGGAAAGGGACCTGCAGGGAGCAGCTGGAGCCTCCCGAGGCCCAGGGACGAGCCTTGGGGTCTGGAAATGGTCCCCAAAATCCAGAGATTCTCCCTGAGATCTGGAAATCCTCCCTGAGATCCAGAAATGTCCCTAAGACCTGGAAATCATCCCTGAAATCCAGAAATGCTCCCTGAGATCTGGAAATCCTCCCTGAGATCCAGAAATGCTTCCTGAGATCCAAAAATCCTCCCTGAAATCCAGAAATGCTACCTGATATCTGGGATTTCTCCCTGAGATCCAGAAATGCTCCCTAAGGAGCAGGGAGATCTTTCCATGGTGTGGCCACAAGGAATCCCTGGAAAAATCGGGATGGGGAGCGGAATGAATCCCATCGGTGGGAGGAAATCCCTCCTGCACCTCCCTGAATCTGGGTTTAGAAAGCAGGAATTGTGCCAAACATTCCTGGCCCAAAGGGAATATTGGGAATAGCACTGGCATGGAACAGCCTGCCCCAAACCACGCGGAGATTTGGGATTCAGCACCGCTGTGTCCCAGGGACGGGAGATTCCCGGTGAATTCCCGGTGAATTCCCGGTGAATTCCCGGTGGTGTCCCGCCCCCGCCAGCCCCTCTGGCTGCTCCCATGGGAATCTCTTACCCAGGAAGGTGCTGACGGCCAGGGAGGTGTGGATGAATCCAGCGGCGCTTCCCATCCTGCGCCGGGTCCTGCGGAGCCTCTACGGGCGCGAGGGGACGGCGACCCTGGGGGGACAGAGCGGGGTCAGCGCGGCCTCCCAGCCCCAAAATTCCATGTTCTGTGATTCCAGAGGCTCTGGAGTCTGGGATCAGCAGGGCCTCCCAGCCCCAAAATTCCATGTGCTGTGATTCCAGAGGCTCTGGAGTCTGGGATCAGCAGGGCCTTCCAGCCCCAGCAATTCCATTTTACTGTGATTCCAGAGGCTCTGGAGTCTGGGATCAGCAGGGCCCTTCCAGCCCCAAAATTCCATTTTACTGTGATTCCAGAGGCTCTGGAGTCTGGGGTCAGCAGGGCCCTTCCAGCCCCAGCAATTCCACGTGCTGTGATTCCAGAGGCTCCGGAGCCCAGCTGTGCCTCCCCGCTGGCCACCGGCCCGAGCGAGAGTCACTCCAGGGCAGAATTCCAGCGGTGCCGGGGCAGCAGGAGCGGCTGAAGGAGCTCTTTTTGTCCCCGATGGGACAAATCAGGGAGGGGAGTTGTTGTCACTCCTCCTTTGTTATTTCCCATTCTTCGCCTCCTCCATAAATTCTCCTTTCCAAGCGTTTTTGATGGAAAACACCGAGCCAGAAGCACGTGGGATATTGGTGGGGAGTGAGGAGGGAGGAATAATTTGGGTTTTTTGTGAAAATAATGAAGATACCGGGAAGGAATTCTCGGCTGGTGAGGGTTGGGATGCCCCTGGAACGGGATTCTTCATCCCTGGAAGTGTCCCAGGCCAGGCTGGACGGGGCTTGGAGCACCCTGGGATAAGGGAAGGTGTCACCCAGGGGTGGCCTTTAAGGTCCCTCCCAACCCAAATCGCTCCAGGATTTGGGGATTCTGCCACAAAGGAACCTTTAACTGCAACCCTTGAAGTGCCGCGACATTTCCCAGCCGCCTTTCCAGTCCCCTCCATGGTCTCCTGCGATCCCAAATACTCCTCAAAAATCAACCCCGCAGCCGAGCCCTGAGCTCTTTGTGCGGCTCCGCGGGAGCAGCTCCGGCTCCAGCCCCTCTCCCCACGGTTCTCCAGCGGGGATCTGGGGCTGCTTTATCCCTCTTTGTCACCAAAGCCTTTGGAAAGGACGCACGCAGCGCTCCCCCGGCCCCGAGCACCGCGGCGAGGAGCTGAGGACGCTGCCAAGAGCTCCCGGGCCGCTCCTGCTGCTCATCCCCCTGCTCCAGCTGGTGCCGCTCCCGCTCCCGTCCCTGCCCATCTGTCCGCCCCGAGCAGGGATTAACGCATCCCTCGGGATCCTCTGCCCCCTTCCAGCCCCCCCTCATTACCGCAGCCGCACCTGAGCAAACAGCCGGAGCCCGGCCCCGCTTCCCGGCCCCCGCTTCCCGGCCCCGCTTCCCTGCCCCTCTTCCCTGTCCCGCTTCCTGGTCCCCGCTTCCCTGCCCCTCTTCCCGGTCCCCTCTTCCCTGCCCCTCTTCCCTGCCCCGATTCCCTGCCCCTCTTCCCTGCCCCTCTTCCCTGCCCCGCTTCCCGGCCTCTTTGTGTCCGCACCCGCAGAGGGGAAACTCCCACCAGCATCCCAAAATCCTGGGGGTTCCCCTGCCTGGGTCCCAGGGCTGGATCCCAGCGCCGGGAGCGGAGCTCAGGCCCGAGAGACGGGACAGGGGACACGGGGAGGGGACAGAGAGGGGACAGAGAGAGGACACAGGGAGGGGACAGAGAGGGGACAGAGACAGGACAGAGAGGGGACAGAGAGGGGACAGAGAGGGGACAGAGAAGGAATAGAGGGGACACAGGGAGAGAATAGAGGGGACACAGGGACAGAGAAGGGACACAGAGAGGGGACACAGAGGGGATAGAGAGGGGACACAGGGAGGGAATAGAGGGGACACAGGGACAGAGCGGGGGCAGAGGGGACTGGCAGGAGGGGACACAGGGAAGGGACAGGGGACTGAAAGGACAGAGAGGGGACAGAGAGGGGACAGCCGCCCTCAGCCCTGCCGGGATTTTGCTCCCTGCCAGGCCCCACAATGAAGCTGGAGCTCCGCTCTCCCGCCTGGCCGGGGGAGGTGGCAGCTCCCGGTGGGAGAGGCTCGAGCCCTGCTGGGGACACGGGGACAGGGAATTCGGGGACGGAGCGCGGCGGGGCGGGAGACGCTCCCACGCAGCTGCCGCTGGCTCCGGCAGCCCTGGCGTGGCTCTGTCACATGGAGTCACTTGATGTCACCGAGACTCCTGCCCCGAAGAGCGTCCCGAGCCCACGGCCCCGCGGCCAACACTGTCCCTTTGTTCCCTGGCCTGTCCCTCCGCCCTGGGGACAACGGGCGGCTTTGAGCCGGGCGCGCTCCGGGCTCGCAAGAGGTGCCAGCCCTGCGCTAATTAATGAGTTGACTTTTCCAAATCTCCGCGGTTCCCTTGCTCAGGGGTTTGGGAGAGCCAGGAGCGGCCGCAAATTAAACTCGGGGAGTTTCTGCTGCGGCGCTTCCAGCCCCGTTTTCCGAGCCTGGATCCTCGGGAAGGCTCCGGCTGCGGCTCTGCTTTCTTTGTTCCCTTTCCTTCCCTCACGGTTGGAAACAGACAGGAAAGAGAAAGGGAAAGCTGCGGTTTGTTATTTTCCATGGAACCCGGCCTGTTTCAGGTGGGAAGGGACCTTAAATCCAATCCCAACGCCTGCCACGGGCAGGGAAACATCCCACTATCCCAGGTATCTCCAGCCTGGCCTTGGGCTCTTCCAGGGATGGGGCAGCCACGGATTCTCTGGGAATTCTATCCCAGCCAAGAATTCCTCCCCAATATCCCATCTAAACCCCGACAGCTGAAATCCCTTCCATAAGGTGAAGAGCCACAACCCTGATCTTGGATCTGACCCTGAGCTGTGGATCCTGGATCTGACCCTGAGCTGTGGATCCTGGATCTGATCCTCAGCTGTGGATCCTGGATCTGATCCTCAGCTGTGGATCTTGGATCTGATCCTCAGCTGTGGATCCTGGATCTGATCCTCAGCTGTGGATCCTGGATCTGACCCTCAGCTCCTGATCCTGGATCTGACCCTGAGCTGTGGATCCTGGATCTGACCCTGAGCTGTGGATCCTGGATCTGACCCTGAGCTGTGGATCCTGGATCTGATCCTGAGCTCCTGATCCTGGATCTGATCCTCAGCTCCTGATCCTGGATCTGACCCTGAGCTGTGGATCCTGGATCTGCCCCTGAGCTGTGGATCCTGGATCTGACCCTGAGCTGTGGATCTTGGATCTGACCCTGAGCTGTGGATCCTGGATCTGATCCTCAGCTCCTGATCCTGGATCTGACCCTGAGCTGTGGATCCTGGATCTGATCCTGAGCTCCTGATCCTGGATCTGATCCTCATCTCCTGATCCTGGATCTGACCCTGAGTTCCTCCGGAGCCGGGAACACTCTGCAGTGGATACTTAGCCCTGCTCTCATCCCTAATTAGCAGGGAGCATTTTTTTTCCCTGTCCCTGCACTTTGAGAGCCGCTCGAGAGCCTTCTGCTGTCCTGAAAGGGGATCTGGCACCGCCGCTGGTGGAGGCTGTCACCGAATCCTCCGGGAGCGAGGCGGGATGGAAAACCCCCCGTGATCCCTTCCCTGCGGAGCCCCGGGATCCGGGAGAGGCCCAAGGCAGAGCCGGGGGCTCGGGGGGATTCTGAGGGGAGCCTGGAGCAGCGTCCACAGCTCTGACCGGGACACTGAATCCCCTGCAGGACGATTCCAGCGGGATTTCGGGGAGGTCAGGGGTGGATTTCGGCAGGAGGTGCCACGTCCAGCGCTCTCCATTACCGGGATAAATCAGTGTAATTCCATCTCTGCACTCAGACAGGAGCAGTTGGGGCTGAGTGGAGCAGCTCCTTCTGCCGCAGCATTCCCCAGGGAAGGATGGCTCCGGAGGGGCCAGGCCAGAATTCCTCCTGTGCCTCTTTTATCCGGGATCGTGGCTAAGGCTGGAAAGGGCAGGCGTGTGACATTCCCTGGATTCTGCCTCTCAGAACCTTGGGGACATCGTGTCCGTCCCGGCACAGCGCGGTGGGGAGCTAAAAACGGCTCCATTGTCCCGGGTTTGTCCTGGGAATCAGGGATGGGCTGAGAGGAAAGCTCACTCACCCGGGAGTGATCCCAGAGGGAATGTCCGCCCCAAATCCTGGGACAGCTCCTGCTCGGTGCCGATCGCGGCTGCCCAAGGCACAGCTATTCCCGCAGGAACATTCCCGGCGCTGCCCAGCCCTGGAAATCTTCCCTTTTCCCAGGAAATTCCGCCCGGGGAGAGGCTCTGGGCCTGGTGGGATCTCGGGCAGCGAGGGCTGAGCCGAGCTCCCCTCCCCAAAATAAACCTCCCGCTGCCCTCTCCAGGCCCGGATCGGCTCCGGGAATCTCGGCCTAAAGCCGGGACTATCCCGGGCTCCTCCCGCCCTCCCAAGGGAGCTGCCGGCGGCGTCAGAGCTGCGGCTCGGGTACGGAGAGCTCCAGCCCCGCTCCAGCCTGCTCCAGCCCCGCTCCAGCCCGCTCCAGCCCCGCTCCAGCCCCGCTCCAGCCTGCTCCAGCCTGCTCCAGCCCCGCTCCAGCCCCGCTCCAGCCTCGCTCCAGCCCCGCTCCAGCCCGCTCCAGCCCCGCTCCAGCCCGCTCCAGCCTCGCTCCAGCCCCGCTCCAGCCTGCTCCAGCCCCGCTCCAGCCTGCTCCAGCCCGCTCCAGCCCGCTCCAGCCCCGCTCCAGCCTGCTCCAGCCCCGCTCCAGCCCGCTCCAGCCCCGCTCCAGCCCCGCTCCAGCCCCGCTCCAGCCCCGCTCCAGCCCCGCTCCAGCCCCGCTCCAGCCCCGCTCCAGCCCCGCTCCAGCCCGCTCCAGCCCCGCTCCAGCCCCGCTCCAGCCCCGCTCCAGCCTGCTCCAGCCCGCTCCAGCCCCGCTCCAGCCCCGCTCCAGCCTGCTCCAGCCTGCTCCAGCCCCGCTCCAGCCCCGCTCCAGCCCGCTCCAGCCCGCTCCAGCCCCGCTCCAGCCCCGCTCCAGCCTGCTCCAGCCTGCTCCAGCCTGCTCCAGCCCCGCTCCAGCCCGCTCCAGCCCCGCTCCAGCCCCGCTCCAGCCCGCTCCAGCCCGCTCCAGCCCGCTCCAGCCTGCTCCAGCCTGCTCCAGACTGCTCCAGCCTGCTCCAGCCCGCTCCAGCCTGCTCCGGCCCCGCTCCGGCCCCGCTCCAGCCCCGCTCCAGCCTGCTCCAGCCCCGCTCCAGCCTGCTCCAGCCCGCTCCAGCCCGCTCCAGCCCCGCTCCAGCCCGCTCCAGCCCCGCTCCGGCCCCGCTCCAGCCCCGCTCCAGCCCCGCTCCAGCCCGCTCCAGCCTGCTCCAGCCCCGCTCCAGCCTGCTCCAGCCCCGCTCCAGCCCCGCTCCAGCCCCGCTCCAGCCCCGCTCCAGCCCCGCTCCGGCCCCTCCCCGCCGCTGGAAGCGCTCCTGGGAGCCGGGAAAGAACAAGTGGAGAGCTCGGGGAAACCTCCTGGAGAAAGGGCTGGAAAGGGAAGCCCGGATCCAGCGGCAAGAACCTTCCCGAGGTTTCGGGGTTCGGGGATCCCTGCCTGGCTCCGGGATCTTCCCCAGCTGCTCGTACTGGTTATACTGGGAAGGGGCAGCCGCCCCCGAACGGAGATAAAATCGCCCCTCAGGGGAGCTGCGGGAGCTCCCCGCGCTGCTCCCGGGTTTGTTTTGGGATGCTCCATCCCCTTCCGTCCTGCCCCGGGGTTTGGGATTCGGGCTCCAAACATTCCCGGCCCCATCAGGGATCAGCGCTGAAGGGATTTTCCTGGTCCCTTTCCCAGGCTGGTTTTTAGGGCTCCCCGAGGTGTCCGGTAAATTATAAATATCCAGTTTAGGATCGGGATTGCTGGGCAGGGCCGGGGTTGGGATTCTCAGCTGGAGCCGGGTGGGATCGTCCCTTGTGCTGCTGGGGCGCCTCCCTTGGATGATCCCAGTGGGATCCTGGATTTTACAGCAGGACCGGGGGTGTTTGTCATGGAAAAGAGAAGATTTGGGGTTCGGGGAAAGGGATTTTGTGCAGCTGGAGAGCTGCTCTGAGCAAACCCGTGGGAGACGGGGAAATCCCCATCCCAAACTGCCTGAAAATCACATCCCCATCTCCCTGAAAATCACATCCCCATCTCCCTGAAAATCCCATCCCAATCTCCCTGAAACCCCACCTCAAAATGCCAGAAAATCCCATCCCCAAACTGCCTGAAAATCCCATCCCGCTCTCCCTGAGCTCCAATCTTCATCTCCCTGAGGTCCCATCCCGCTCTCTGTGCCGGGATCCGGAGCCCCGATCCCATCCCGACCCCATCCCCATCCCATCCCGACCCTATCCCGATCCCATCCCGACCCCATCCCGATCCCATCCCGATCCCATCCCGACCCCATCCCCATCCCATCCCGACCCTATCCCGATCCCATCCCGACCCCATCCCGATCCCATCCCGGTCCCATCCCGATCCCATCCCCATCCCGACCCCATCCCGATCCCATCCCGACCCCATCCCGATCCCATCCCGGTCCCATCCCGGTCCCATCCCGCTCCCCGCAGGTGCGATGTGTTCCAGGCGGCTGCGCGGGCTGGAGCCGTGCCCGGCGCTGCCATCCCCCCACAGCCCGGGGCTGGTGGCACCGGAGCGACAGCGACAAAGTGCCACGGGCAGAGAAACCCCGCCAGGGCTCCGCCGTCTCCTCAGATATTTCATGGATAATTTGGATTTTGGGGGCAGGCGGAGCGAGCGTGAGGGAAACCCCCAAGGCTCGCCTCGGGTTTTCTGCCCTTTACGATTTATTTGCGGTAAATCCGCGGAGAAAATCCTAAGCCCGGGCCATCAAATCCCCCGCAAATATTCCGAAGGGATGAAGAGTGGCCGCGGTGTTTTGTAGGAATCATTCGGGGGATGGAGAGGACAGGATCCCCCCGTCTCCTGTGTTCTGGAGTTTTTAGGAATTCTGAAACACCCCTTGGAAAGCTCAGTTATTTCTGGAGAGTTTGGGATCCTCCGCTGAGCAAAGCAAGAGGGTTTTTTTGGGGTCGTGTCTCTGTGCTAAACCCCAAATATCCAGCCTGGAGCGGTTCGTTTTTTGGGTTTTTTTTTTTTTTTTTTTTTGATCCTGGATCTCCTGCAAGATCCCGTGCTCCAGCTCTGCGCCCTCGGAATTCCTCACGGATCTGCCTGGGAGGAGCAGGGCCGAGCTCGGGCTCTGGGAAAACCTTGGGAATTCTCCCAGCTCCGGGATGCTGAGGCTGCCGCCTCCCATCCCGGCAGCAACCGGTGTTCGGTGCCCCCTGGGAGCGACGCCGCCAGCCCGGGGGAGATTTGGGGTCCGCCGAGTGGGGCGAGGAGGGAGCTGGGGGAGTCTGGAGACGCGAGGAGGAGCCCCGGGAAGCGCCTCCAGCTTTCCCTGCCCCCGGCTGCTTCCCCATCCCAGCGTCCATCCCTCTGGGAATGGGAACAGAGGGGTGGCCTGGCCGTGGGCGCCCGCGGGGAATGGGGTGGGGATGGAGCCGTGGCTTTGGGCTGGATCCCCCACGGCCCCGAGTGTCCCTGGCACATCCCGAGTGTCCCTGGCACATCCCCGAGCGTCCCTGGCACATCCCGAGCGTCTCTGGCACATCCCCGAGCGTCCCTGGCACATCCCGAGTGTCCCTCGCCCATCCCCGAGTGTCCCTCGCCCATCCCCGAGTGTCCCTCGCCCATCCCCGAGTGTCCCTGGTACATCCCGAGTGTCCCTCGCCCATCCCCGAGTGTCCCTGGCACATCCCGAGTGTCCCTCGCCCATCCCCGAGTGTCTCTGGCCCATCCCCGGGTGTCCCTGACCCATCCCCGAGTGTCCCTGATCCATCCCCGAGTGTCCCTGATCCATCCCCACACTTCCCCCCTCTCCCCGAGCACCCCCAGATCCCCCTCTCCCCTGGGATGTGCCCTCAGGAAGGTGAATTCCCGGATCTCCCTCCCTGGAGAGGAGACTCTGGGGCTGCTCGGGGCTCTGCCCGCTCATTCTGGGGCTGCTGAAGTAGTTTTTGGGCAGCAGACCCCCCCTGCGCACGCCCCCAGCCCGCTGGAGATTCCCGGCCCCAGCAGCAGCGCGCTCCCGAAGCGCCTGGGGCCGGAACGCGCCGGGAAAAACCTCGCGACATTCGCTGAGAACCGAAATATTCCCCGATTATTATCATCATCATCACCACCATCATTATTTTCCCTTTGAGCCGTTTCTGCCGGCGGCCGCCCCGACCCCGTCCCTCACCGCCGCTACCGGCTCCGCGGCCCCTCCTGCTCCCAAACCCATCTCCGGCTCCTCTCCGGGATTCCCAAACCCGCCCCCGGCTCCCGTCCCCCTCCCCGCGGGACCCCGCGGGACCCCGGGAGCCGCAGCAGAGCGGCGCCGGGCGCTCACCTGTGCCGGGCGGGCTGCGCGGGCATGGGCCGGGGCCCCGCGGGGGCGGGCGGCGGCGGGGGCTCGGGCCGCGGGGCAGCGCGGGGCTGGTGGCGGGCCGAGCGCGGAGGAGTGTGCCCGGAGCCACTGCAGCATCTCTGCATTAGGATGTGCTCCTCCCTCTCCTCCCTCCTCGGCGTGCGCGCTCCCCCGCTCGCCGCCGGCCGCCGCGCCGCTCCCCGGAGACGCGGAATTGTTGGATTATTTATTTTTTTAATTTTTTTTTTCCCCCCACCTCCCTCCCCTGCTTTTACCACGGCGCGGGGAGAGGGCGGGCATCATCATCATCATCATCATCATCTCCATCATCATCATCATCACCATCGCCATGCATAATTCATCCCGCAGCCTCTCCCGCCTGCTGCGGCCCCCGGAGCAGCTGTGGGGCCGGAGGGGGCTCAGCCCCTCGCCGTGGGGCGGGGGCGGCCGCAGGGCCCCCCCCCCCCCGTGCCCGGGGGTATCCACGGATTACACAATCGATCCGTAAGGACACAATCCAGCCGCGGATTATCCCCGCGTGTCCGTGGCTGCGGATACCCGGGGATGGCATTCCCGACACCCGGGGTTGGCATTCCCGACACCCAGGGATGGCATTCCCGACACCCAGGGATGGCATTCCCGACACCTGGGGTTGGCATTCCCGACACCCGGGGATGGCATTCCCGACACCCGGGGCTGGCATTCCCGACAGCCGGGGATGGCATTCCCGACACCCAGGGATGGCATTCCCGACACCCAGGGATGGCATTCCCGACACCCGGGGTTGGCATTCCCGACACCCGGGGATGGCATTCCTGACACCCAGGGCTGGCATTCCCGACACCCGGGGATGGCATTCCCGACACCCGGGGATGGCATTCCCGACACCTGGGGTTGGCATTCCCCACCAGGAAATCGCCGCGCGGACAGATTTTGGGAGGTTCCGGCTGGCGCAGGGGGTCCCGGACCCTCCGCGGGAAGGGACGGGGGCTGCTCACGGCGGCGGGGCGGGGGGCGACCTTTGGGTCACCCGTGTGTCCTCAATGTGTCCCCAGTGTGTCACCCGTGTGTCACCTGTGGGTCACCAGTGTGTCATCAGTGTGTCACCTTTGGGTCACCTTTGGGTCACCTTTGGGTCACCTTTGGGTCAGTTTTGGGTCGGTTTTGGGTCGGTTTTGGGTCAGTTTTGGATCGGTTTGAGGTCAGTTTTGGGTCAGTTTTGATTCAGTTTTGGGTGGGTTTTAGGTCAGTTTTAGGTCACCTTTGGGTCACTTTTAGGTCAGTTTTGGGTCAGTTTTGGGCCAGTTTTAGGTCGGTTTTGGGGTTTTGGGGTGTGCCTGGAGCCGTTTTGGCCGCGGCTGTGCCGGGGCGGGTTCGGGGTTTGCACCCAGCGCCTTCCCCGCTGCTCCCCGGCCTCCGGGGGAGCGACACGAGGGGACGGGACCGGGACCCCCGCGACCCCCGGGACCCCCGAGATCCCCGGCACGCCCCGAGGTGTGGAGAATTTGGGAAGGGAACGTTTGGAATGTTCCAGGGTCCCTCCGTCCCTCCCCAGCTCCATCCCGGACCTGTCGGTGACGTCGGGAGCTCGGCGGGCGCCGGGGCTGGCGGCGGGTTAATGGGCTGCAATTACACAAGAGTAATTAAGGCATTAGCGTCTCCATCGATGGATTGTCAGAGCTCCCGGCTGTGCCCGGGCAGGGGGGCGCCGGAGGTGCCCCAGTGTCGCTTCCCCTCGCCCAGTTTGGCCCAGTTTGGCCCAGTTTGGGCTCCCCGCTGCCGGTTTTGGGGTGAGGAGGGAAGAACAAACCCCCAGGGACAGGAGGGATGGAAGGGAATCCAGGGGAGGAGATGAGCGCTGTCCCCTCTGTGCCTCCACCCCGCAGGCGACAAGGACAGCGGGGACCTTCGGGTGCCACCGCACCGGGACAGCAGCGACAGCGCCCGGCGGCAGCTCCCTGGGGAATCCCTTGGATGATCCCAGCTCCAACAGGGAAAACTCAGCCACGGGAATGGGCTGGAGCTGGAGGAGGAGGGAAGCGGACCCGGACCCGCTCCTGTCCCCGCGGAGGTCGGGGACGCTGCGGTGTCACTGCCGGGTGTCACAAGGATCCATCCCGGGGATCAGCGCGGTCCCGCCGCTCCGGGAGGGATAAAATCCCCTCGGGAATGCTGCAGGAAGCCCGTGGAGAGGCTCAGACCCTGGGCTCGGTGCTTCCAGCGGCAGCGGGAATTGGGGACCGGGGGATCGGAGGAGTCCCCGGGTTCCAGCCGGGTGGAATTTCCGCGCCAGGAGCCCAAAATCCCGCGATTCCATCCTTCCTCGGGGCGCGGGCAGAGCGCGGCTGGTGCCTGCATCGCGCTGGGAATGTCTCCACTGGGCCAGGAGTGCTTTTCCCCACCTCCGCTGTTCCTGGAAATGCGGGAAAGGGGCGGGAGAAGCCCCCGGAGCAGCAGAGAGCACTCAGCCCTTCATGCTCGGAGCCGGGCCCGCCGCAATTACATCTCAATTAACCAAATTATCCCGCTCCTTTCAGCGGGAGCCTCGGGGCAGGAAGGGCCGGGAGAGACGGATGGATCCCGGCGGGAGCCGCGCTCGGCCGCCGGGAATGGCGGGCTGGGGCCAATCCCGATTTTCTGAGCCTTGGGAGCTTCTCCCCCTGCGCTTCCCGAGGGTTTGGAGCTGAAAATGGTGCTGGAGAGGGTCCAGAGCCGCTCCTGAGCATCCTCCTTTCCTGGCCGGGGAGGGAATTTTGGGAATGCCGAGGTTCGGCCCAGTCCAGGCTCTGGTTCTGGAGGGGATCCAGAATCCTCCTTTCCTGGCCGGGGAGGGAATTTTGGGAGTGCCGAGGATCGGCACAGTCCAGGCTCCGGTTCTGGAGGGGATCCAGAGCTGATCCAGCTGATCCAGAATCCTCCTTTCCAGCCCGGGGAGGGAATTTTGGGAGTGCCGAGGATCGGCACAGTCCAGGCTCCGGTTCTGGAGGGGATCCAGAGCTGATCCAGCTGATCCAGAATCCTCGTTTCCAGCCCGGGGAGGGAATTTTGGGAATGCCGAGGATCTGCACAGTCCAGGCTCCGGTTCTGGAGGGGATCCAGAGCTGATCCAGCGCCCCTCCCTAAGCATCCGCCCTTCCAGGTTGGGAATTTTGGGAATGCCAAGGACCACGTCCTGCTGCTTTTCCCTCTTGGGATTTCAGGAATTTCGGGAATGACTCTTGGGCTCAGCATGAGTTTTGAACCATGTTTTATTATATGTTTAGTGTTTTCTCTATACAAAAAAAACCAAAAAACCCAAACAAAACAAAACAACAACAACAACAAAAAATATCCAGTCTTTTTCTTTTTACAGTGATTAAAAAAAAAAAAAAAGAAAAAATAAAAAATAATTATATCTGAGTATTTTGGCCTTCTCTCATCTCTCATGCAGTGGGTTCAGAAGTCCTCAAATTAAACCCTTTTTATTGTTTTGTTTTCTCCTTCTAGTCCATAATTCTCGCTGGAAACTGAATTTTTACAGCCTCAGCTTTACATTTCTCACTGGAACAGGTGGGGTTAACACAGAGGTGGTGGCTTCTTCTTCTTCTTGGGTTTTATTTTTTATTTTTTTTTTTCTTTTAAAAAAAAGCAAATAAATACACAGGATACTCGAGACCAGCCGGGAGGTCGGACAGACAGGGCGGAGCACGAGATATTTACAAATTAAATTAAAACAAAACAGTCCCGGTGCTTTCTGTCAGATGTGAGAGGGAGGAACAGACGTCGGAAATGATATTTTGGACAGAGGACTCTGCTCTGGGGGAATCTGACGCGGGATTTCGAGGGACTGACATGGAAATTTGGGGTTTTGACACGGAATTCGTGGGCCTGACAGAATTCTGGAGGTTTTGACGTGGAATTCGAGGGTACAACATGGGATTTCGGGGGTCTGATGTAGAATTCAAGGGGTTTGACACAAATTTCGGGGCTCTGACGTGGAATTTCGGGGTTGACACGGGAATTTTTGGGCGTCTGGCGCCGGGTTTAGACAGCGCTGAGCAACCAAACCCCGATGCCCGGCGCCAGGACACGGAGACACGGGCGCTGCTGATGCGGCGGCTGTGAGGAGCAGAAAAGCATCGTTATCCTCGTTAATAAAACAGCTTTTAGTGCAAGAAGTAGGAGGGAGGTGTCTCTCTCTTTTTTTTTTTTTATTTTTTTTTTCTTTTTTTTTTCTTTTTTTTTTTCCCCTTAATAAGGTTTTTATTTTATTTTATTTTATGTTATTTTATTTTATTTTTATTGCTCAACTGAAATCTTGGTTGCTGCAGGCACACGGAGGTCCCCGGCCCAGGAGGGCGGCACTCGCGGCTCTGCCGGGACCCGTGCCACCAGGAGAGGGTTTGGGGTGTGCCAGCAGGGACGGCGGCTCGGGATGCGCCGGGAAAAGCCGTTGGAATGTCGGGAGCGAGCGCTGTGGCGGCCCTGCCCGGCTCTGCCCTTCTCCCTCCTGCTCTCCCCCGTCCCCGATCGCCGGTGACGCCTGGATTTGGGATCTGTCACCCCCGGCAGGGCAGAGCTGGCAGCAGGGACGGCACGTCCCGGTGTGCCGATGGGTTTCTCCAGGCGGGATTTCGGGGTTTGGAGCAAAATTCCAGCTTTTCCCGCTGGTTTTGTGCCTCCAGCTGCGGCGTCACCTCAGGGAGAACGGGAGCAGCCTCTGGATCAGGGAAGCACAGCGGTGTCCTCGTGCCCCGAATTCCCGGCGTTCCCGTCAGCTGTCCCAAGGGTGGGTGCCAGGGAGGTCCCTGGAACTGAGATGGAGCTTGGATTCATCTCCAGGACACGGATGTGGAGTTGGCTCGGAATGTTGTAGGAACAGGACACATCGACAGGTTTGGGGTTGAGCTCGGCTCCTGAGAGTGCTGGGATTTGGGGTTTGGTGCTGGAATTGGGGGTCTGGCTCTGGAATTTTGGGTCTGGTGTCGGAGTTTTGGGTCTGGCTCTTCCCATTTTATTTATGGATGAGATGTTGGCTCCTCGTTTAAGCCCTTGCTGAGGAACGGGATCTTTCCTCTGGAGACCTGGAAGTGCTCCCTGCCCCGGAGAGGTTGTGCAGATCCCAGGGAGGGATCGTTGTCCCTGGGATGGGAACGGGGGCATCCCTGCTAACCCTGGGGGTCACCACAGGAATCGGGACAGGAGGTGACCGGGATGTCCCCTCTGGAGAGGGGATGGAGCAGCAGAGCAGCTCCCAGGGAATGGGATCAGGATCAGGGTGGGGAAGATCCCTCAGCACCATAAATCCTTGTGTGGATTCTCCATCCACCCATCCATCATCCATCCATCATCCATCCATTCATCCATCATCCATCATCCATCCATCATCCATCCATCATCCATCCGTCCATCATCCATCCATCCATCATCCATCCATCCATCCATCCATCCATCCATCCATCCATCCGTCCATCATCCATCCATCCATCCATCCATTCATCCATCCATCCGTCCATCATCCATCCATCCACCCATCCATCATCCATCCATCCGTCCATCATCCATCCATCATCCATCATCCATCCACCCATCCATCCATCCATCCATCCATCATCCATCCATCCATCATCCATCCATCCCTCCATCCATCCATCCACCCATCCATCATCCATCCATCCATCCATCCGTCCATCATCCATCCATCATCCATCCATCATCCATCCATCCATCATCCGTCCATCCATCCATCCATCATCCATCCATCCATCCATCATCCATCCATCCGTCCATCATCATCCATCTCCTGCTCCAAGGATGCTCCCAGGACACGGTGGGTTCATCCCAGCCCTCTCCGGGATTTTGGGATCTGTGGGATCACCCTGTGAGAGCTATGGAAGGTTCGGGGTCAGGGATTTTTTCCCCCATGCAAACCTCGAACTTTACTCAAAGGAGTAAAAGAGGAGAAGCTCGGGATGAGTTTTTAACCTGGATTTTCTTCGGGATCCAAAATCCAGGGGGGGAATTTTGAAGAAATGTCGGATTTAAACCTTTAAAACGTTGAGTAATTTTTACACCGAGTCGAGACAGGGCTGTGAGTGACTTACACCGAGTTGTTTGTCCACATCTGCGCCTCCTCCCTCTTCTCATTACTCAAAGCAACCTGGGGGGAGGACTGGGAATTTCATGAGGAAATTCGGGATAAGGCTGGGCAGAGTCCAGCTCCTTCCCATTCCTCCTTTTCCAAAGAGATGCCGAGAGTTTTCCTCAGGGATGAGGCGGTTCAGGAATCCGGGTTTTAATGGGAATGGCACGTCATGGATGCCCAACACGGACCTGCTGCCAGCAATCCTGGCATTATTCCCAGAGGTTTGGAGGCGTCCTGTCAGCAGCCAGGGCCGGGAAGATCCCAGATCCAGAGGCTGGATTTGTTCTTCATTCCCAGTGGTGCTTGAGCAAGGAGCTGCCCAAGCTCAACGGGGAGCTGGGAATGGGTTGGGAATGGGATTGTCCCTGTGCCCAGGGGCTCTGTCACCTCTGGGAACGGGATGTCCCCATCCCAGGGGCGGTGTCAGCTTTGGCCTGGGGGGGTGTTTCCTTAAAAGCTGGATGGAATTCCAGGAGCTGCTGTCACAAAGGGGATGGGTGGCGGGAGTGGGATCGGGGCGTGGCTGTGTCCAGGCAGGATTGGGATCGGGGCGTGGCTGGGATCGGGGCGTGGCTGTGTCCAGGTAGGAATGGGATCGGGACATGGCTGTGTCCAGGCAGGAATGGGATCGGGGCGTGGCTGTGTCCAGGCAGGAATGGGATCGGGGCGTGGCTGTGTCCAGACAGGAATGGGATTGGGGTGTGGCTGGGATTGGGGCGTGGCTGTGTCCAGGCAGGAATGGGATTGGGGCGTGGCTGTGTCCAGGAAGGAATGGGATCAGGGCGTGGCTGTGTCCAGGTAGGAATGGGATTGGGGCGTGGCTGTGTCCAG
Source organism: Hirundo rustica (assembly GCF_015227805.2). Taxonomy (NCBI): domain Eukaryota; kingdom Metazoa; phylum Chordata; class Aves; order Passeriformes; family Hirundinidae; genus Hirundo; species Hirundo rustica. Next base: position 6,279,529 of record NC_053473.1, read on the forward strand.
GAAGGATTGGGATTGGGGTGTGGCTGTGTCCAGGCAGGAATGGGATCAGGGCGTGGCTGTGTCCAGGTAGGAATGGGATTGGGGCGTGGCTGTGTCCAGGAAGGATTGGGATCGGGGCGTGGCTGTGTCCAGGCAGGAATGGGATCAGGGCGTGGCTGTGTCCAGGAAGGATTGGGATCGGGGCGTGGCTGTGTCCAGGCAGGATTGGGATCAGGGCGTGGCTGTGTCCAGGAAGGATTGGGATCGGGGCGTGGCTGTGTCCAGGCAGGAATGGGATCGGGGCGTGGCTGGGATCAGGGCGTGGCTGTGTCCAGGCAGGAATGGGATCGGGGCGTGGCTGTGTCCACTCTGAGGGTCACAACGGCGCCGTCCCTGCCAGGGGACACGGCCGGAGGAGGTGACACACAAGGGACATCCCCAGGAGGGGGCTCTGCCTCTTGACCCCGACCCAAACCCTGGAATTCCTTTGCCATTGTTTTCATGGAACGATTTGGGTGGGAAGGGACTTTTTAGGGTCACCAGCTCCGACCCCATGAGCTCCGTCTTCACCCCATGTTTGACCTATCAGAGAAGACGACCAAGATAAATGATAATTATTATTTTAAGGAAGGCATTTGCATTGGATTAATTTGCATCCATCTCTCCCGTCGGCCCGGTCCGGGCTCTTCCCGGGATCCTTCGGGATATGGCAAAGTCCCTCTCCACATTCCAGAGCAGTGGGAGTATCCCTGTCACCGACGCGCCTCCAGAGCAGAAAGAACAACTGCGCGAATCCCGCTGCATCCCATCCAAAAAAACCCCTCCATCCTCCTCAGGAAAAAAAATAAAAAGAAAGGAAAAAATCCATCCAAAAATCCATCTTTTCCGAAAGAAACCTGATCTCTCTCTCTCTCTCTCCGTGAAGGTACCTTTGGTTTCGAAAGTGCAGGAAGTGGGAGGATCCATGGGACGCAGTCCATTAGGAATCCCTGCCTTCCACCCTGATCCATGCCGGGAGAGCCGGGAACGCTCCCAGACATCCCATTCCTACTGCTCGGGCGGATCCGAGGCCGTCGGGGGCGCGGAAGCGGAGTGGGAAGAGCGTCCTTGGAGTGACTCCCCGGGAAGCCCCAAGCTGTGTAAGGCATGTGAGGGAGCGCTCAGGGCGGGAATCGCTGGAATCCTGGGAGTCTCCGGGCGGGATGGGGGTCCCACGGAGGCTTGGCCGAGTGCTGGAGCGGGGAAAGGCCACTGTCAGAAAGGAGGAGGGGGTTTGGTGGGAAAAGCAGCGTCCGGCCGGCTCATCCCGGTGCCTGCCGAGGTGTGGATTCCAGTCCGGGGTTCCTTCCTTGGTGTGGCCCTGGATCCTCCAGGGAATCCTCCGCCTGATCCCAGGGGGTTTTTCCATCCTCACCAGCTCGCGTGGATTATTTTTACTTTAATCGTTCTCATCCTGTTCTGATCCCGCTCCTGCTTCCAGGCCCTCTCTGCTACGTAGGATTTATGGAGTTGCCTTGAGAAGGAAGCAGGGGCGGCTCCCCCCGGAATCCCTACAAAGCAAATTTAAACCCCAAAAAGCTTTTCCTGCAGCGCTGTCACCCCGGGAGAGGCTCCTCCCTGTCCTTCCCCCAATCCCAAAAGTTCCTCCACATCCTCTTCTCCTCCCGGGATGCTCCGGAGCTCGGTGGGAATGGGGCGGGAGCTCCCTGTGGGTTTTCCCAGCCTCAGCGAGGACAAATCCCGGTGCTGAGGGAGGCGGAGGGGACCTGCTCTTCCCTGCATAGGTTTTTTTCAGGAAGGAGTGTTTTTTGGGAGAGGTGATGGGCGGGGTGCTGCCGTGAGGATGGACGGCTCAATAATGCGGAGTTTTCACCCCCAAAATCCACCCCTTTCCTTCTTCCATGCCTTTGCTCTGCCCAGGCCCCTCTTCCCCCTCTTCCCCTCCTCCCCTCTGATCTAGAACCTTCCTGGAAAAATTAAACCCAAAAAGTTGGAGCTCCCTCCTAAAAGCGAAAAAAAAAAAGCCTCGGGGGAGCCAAGCCCAACACGGGGCCCCTCCGGACCAGCCCTGAGGGGGCAGCCCCAAAACTGGGGAGCGACCCCAAACTGAGGAGCAACCCCAAAATGAAGAGCAGCCCCAAAACTGGGGAGCGACCCCAGAACTGGGGAGTGACCCCAAACAGGGGAGCGACCCCAAAACTGAGGATCAGCCCTAAAACTGAGGAGCAGCCCCAAAACTGGGGATCATCTGGAGCAGCTCCTCCCATCCATCCGCTCCGGCTCAGCCCCGATTCCCACTCCGGCTCCCGCCCCGCGCCTTTTGCCGTTGGCTCTTTTGCTAAGGATAAATGGCATCGGCGGCCGCCTGGGCTGCCGGGTTGCTTGGAATATTTTTTCTTTTTTTTTTTTTTTTACCCTTTTTTCTTTTTTTTTTTTTTTTTTTTTTCAGATTTTTTTTTTTTTTTTGGCTATTTTTAATTTTTTTTCTATTTTTTTTTTTCCTGTTTGTTTGTTTGTTCGTTTTTTCAGTCCTCGCTTGATTCCCTTCCCCGTCGGAGGCGGCGGCGGCTGCCGGCGGAACCCGCTCCCGACCCCTTGGGCCGTGGGCGCTTTTTTCCTCTTTTCCCGGCGGGATTTCCGCTATGCCAAGGAATAGATGGCGTTGACGGGGGACGTGGCCTCGGAGCTCTCGTTGCCCTCGGTCTCCTCCTTGTCCTTCTTGACCGTGTACTGGCCGATGAAGGAGCCGTCCTCGTTGAACTGGCCCTCGCCCCCCTCTCCGTAGTCCACCAAGCTGTCGTCGCTCTCCTGCTGCTTTATCGTCCCGTCCAGCGAGGTCTGGCTGTTGGGAAGAGGTTTGTTGTCCTCATCGCTGGCAGCAGGAGACAGACAGACACGGCAAGGGTTGAGAAACGGGGCTGAGAACCTTCCCGCCAGGGGTGGGGATCCCAAAGCAATCGGAATACGGCTGGGCGGAGCCCTGAGGAGCGGGAGTTAGTCCGCGGTTGGAGGGGGCGGGAAGGGGAAGGCGGTTGGGATCTTTGAACACCCAATTTTGCCATTTTTTTCAGCTCAGGAATCAAATTTCTTAGCCTCGGTTTCCTCACCTCAAATTTCTTAAACCCCCGTTTCCCCCATTCTCAATTCCTTTACCTCGATTCCTTTTCCTGGATTCCTTCATAATAATTCCCAAATCTCAATTTGTTAACCTCAGTTTCTTACCCTCGGTGTTTTACTCTCAAATTCTCACTCTCAATTTCTTTCTCTCAATTTCTCGAATTCAGTTTCTTGCCCTGGGTTTCTAAACCTCAATTTTTTTTAACCCCAATTCATGAACCTCAGTTCCTCACTCTCAGCTTCTCAACCTCGATTTTTTAAACCTTAGCTGCTAAATCTCGAGTTTTTAACCTCGATTTCTTGCCCTCGATTTCTTAACCTCAATACTCCACCCAAAACTTGGATCAGTGGGGCAGGATGAACACCAGGAATATTTTTCCCTTGGCATCGCTCGGATTCTTTCTCTCCCAGTGTTTTAGCCTCCCTTGGTAACTTGGTTTAGTGGCTCGTTCCCAGATTTCCTTGAGAAAACAGTTTTTCCTTGAAAAAAACACTTTTTCTTTTCTTGGACAACCTGGCTTTTCCTTGGAAAAATGTGTTTTTTCCTTGAAAAACATAGTTCTCCTTGAAAAGCCACATTTTTTCTTGGAAGACAGAGTTTTTCCCTGAAAAAATGCAGTTTTTCCTTGGGAATTCAATGATAACACCACCCCAAATATTTGAGACTTTCTGTTAACTCGGCGTCACAACAAAAAAAAAAAATTAATTTGTTAGCTCTGGAAGCAGCTTTTTTGGGGGAGAGGAGGAAAAGGAGGAATTCAGTGAGGAAGCAGGACTGGTTAGAAATCCCCAAAAACGCCGAGCGGAGAGCGGCAAAACGCGGATCCTCGATTCCCAACGCCCCTTCCCAAACTTTGGGGGGCAGCTCAAGCCGAATCCGGAGCCAGATCGTCCCTAACGGGGGGGTTTGCGGCACCAAATTCCCGCTGGGAATGCATTCCCGGAGAATTCCCGCTGGTTTTACCTCTCTCCGGGATTGTTTATCCTTGTTAGCGCGTTAGGAGGGGGCAGCGGTTTTCCGTCAGCTCCTGGTGGGATCGAACCCAGCTGAAATGGATTTCCGGGAGCGCGGCTGAGCCGGGCATTAGGGAACCGGAGTGGCCAGATGGGAAATGCTCTCCTGAATCCCATAAATCATCGGGAAGAGGGGGAGGCTGGAGCCGGAGCGAGGATTTTCAGGACTGAGAGTGGGCAGATTGGTCAGGATCCAGCAGTTTTGGCTCATGTCCCTTGTCCCCATCCCCTGGGATGCAATTTTTTTCTTGGAAAACAACAGTTTTTCCTTGAAAAAACACAGCTTTCCCTTTGCAAATCCACTTTTTTTTTTTTTTTTTTCCTTTGAAAAAAACACACATGCATTCCCAAGTTCAATCCAGGAGGGATCAGCAGCTGGAGCTGGGGTGGGCCTGGCTGGATTTGGGGGGTTCACCCAGCGCAGGGAGCAATTCCAAGCAGGATCTGACTCTCCGGAAGCCCCGACGGCAGCGGGAATTAGAGGGATCTTGTTTGATGTGTTAGGCAGGGACGTGGGAACGGGGAGAGGGAAATTTTGGCCGTGAAGAAATCAATGGGAGGAAGGAAGGAAGGAAGGAAGGAAAATAAAATTCCCAAAAAAAAGCGGAATGTGCCGGACTTCTGGCAGCACGAGGTCCTACCTTTCAAGAGACCTTCACGGTCCATGTGGATAGACCAGGTGAAAAGGAGGAGAAGGAATGGGAATAAAACAGAGAGAAGCAGAAAGAGCCTGATCAGAGAGAGAAATGAGGAGGTTCTGCATTCACGGGGGCAGCGCTACCACCAAAATAATAATAATAATAATAATTAAAAAAAAAAAAAAAACGGGAATCATGGCCTCGTTATACCAAATGGAGCCGGGATCATTCCAGGCGGGATCAGCCTCCGTGGGTTCCCCCTGGAAGCCATCCCAGCATGGAAAGGGCCATCCAAGAAGGGCTGGGGGTGATGTCCAGGGGCGGCTCCAGGGACCCACGTGCAGCAGGACAAGGGTGGCCGGGTTCATCCCGGCGTCCCACTGGCATTCCTTGGAATGGCCCTATGGATAAACCTCCACCATCAGAGCTTTTCCAGAGCTTTCCTCCCTCACCGTGTCCTCCCCTCTCGCTGCCTGCTGAGGTGTCCCCTCCTGGCAGGTGGCACCGCGTCACCTGTGCCGCTATCCTGGATATCCCGACTGGGAATCCGGACCCTAAATCCGCTCGGCTTCCCCTTCCCGGCATCCGGAGTTTCCAGCCGCCTCCCCACGGGCAGCACGGAACGTTTGGTATAATGAGGCACCGGCACCGGCACGGAACGTTGTCCATGGATAACGAGCCCAGCTTGGGAAGGCTGATCCCAGCTTGGGAATGCTGATCCCAGCTTGGGAACACGGTTATCCCAGGGGTGGAGCGGGGAGATGTGACGGGATGTCCGGATGGGGGGCTCGGAGCGCGGCATGCGCGGGGTGCAGGGGCGTGAGGGTGGCAGCCATGCCGCGGGGAAGAGGGGACGGGAGCTGGGATGGGCTCAGTTCCCGCCCTTCCCTGAAATCCTAAACGCTTCCCTTCCCGGAGCCGGGCCCCGCAATCAGCCCCGAGCTCCAGCAGCCAACAGCTCCAGCCTCCAGCATCTCCTTCCCCTCTGCCTCCCGGGGGGAAACCTTCTGGAATTCTCCCAGGAATTCTGGTGCTCCTCAGGACCCAGAGGGAACGCCCCTCGGCAGAGTTTGTGGGTTGTTTCCTTTTTTTTTTTTTGGTTTGTTTTGTATTAGTCTGGAGTTTTTTCCCCTCCGTTATTTATTCCATCAAAATCCATGGATTCCACCCCAGAGTCTGACTGTCCTTCCACTGACTCCTGCTTTTCCTATGTAAGTTCTGGGGCTGTCCATGAAAGTCGGAGCTCCAGCCGAGCAGAAGGATGAAGGATTCACCCCAGTCCTTCCCCTTGCCTGGAAGGAAACACCCCTTGGATGGTGCCAGGGAATTTCTGCCATTCCAGGGCCTGGGTTCCCCTGGGAGCGAGGCAGGGCGGTGCCTGGCCATGGATTTGCCTCAGGAATGCTGGATGGGGCCAGGAGGGGGTGGTTGGAACTCCCCTGGAGGAGCAGAGCCGGGAAATCCGTGAGTGCTGCCAGAAGCTCGGGCTGGGGGAATCCCTGGGGGAATCCTTGTGGGAATGGGCGGGTTCAGGCTTCCCACAAATTTGGGAAGCACGAGGTTCCCTATCCCGATTGGGATCACGGTTTGGGGCCAGGCTGTGTCCTGGTTACGGCTCATTCCCGTGCCAGGAGTATCCCATAAAATCCAGCCTTGGCAAGGGATGGGTCCGACCCCAAACCCGCAGCAGCACCGGGCTGGGATCATTCCTCCTCTGCCCTTTTCCACAGGGAGCATCCCAAAAACTCGCAGGTGGGATTTTTGGCCGCCCTGGAAGCTCTGAGCAGCAGGGAGGGGAGGAAGGCGTTGGCCCTCGGTGCTGCTCGGGATGTTAAGGAATTCCAGCCTTTCCCTACAACATCCTGCTGGGATGCGTTTGTATTCCATGGGTTTTTTGGGAGCCTGGGGAACTCCATGGAATCCCTTGGAATAAAAAAAAAAAAAAATCCCTCTGAAATGGAGTTTCTGTGCCTCGGAGGAAATAAATGTGATCCCTGGTTCTCTTCCATTTCTGATTCATTTTGTTTCCCTTAAATCCTCTGGCAGAATCCGTTCTTATTCCATCCCTTCCTGAATCCCAAACCAGTTCCTCCCGTGCTGGGAATGGCACGGGATTGAATGAACCCCTGGTTTAAACCAGGAGGGAAAATTCCCACTGGGTTTTGGGAATCAGCTGAGGTGGGAAAGGGAATTTTAATTCTTCAGGGCATTCAAATTAAAACATCCCAAATCCCCTCGGCTGCGGGGCGAGCCCTGATAAAGAGATCTGCTCCCGCTCCCGGGAAATCACCGAGAGCCGGGAATGTTTGGGGTTTTGGTGGGATTGTGTGGGGCTGGAGCACAGGCAGACCCCAAATCCTTCCCCTTTCCTGCTTCCAGGGCTGATCCCAACAGAACTTTGGGCCTTTTTCCCATGGATATTCCTTTATGGGAAGGAGAAGGGCTGAGCTGTGGGGTGGGGACCCCAGAAATACCCTTGGGGTGATGCAGAGTTTGGGGTGATTTTTGGGATTTTTTTTGTGTCAAGAATTCCATAAAGGTCGCTCTGCTGGTGGGAGCTGTCTCAGGGAGCTGATCCCAGAATCCCAGAATCCCAGCTCCTCCCAGACCGATCCCGAGAAAACTTTGGGCCTTTTTCCCATGGATATTCCTTTATGGGAAGGAGAGGGGCTGAGCTGTGGGGTGGGACCCCAGAAATACCCTTGGGGTGATGCAGAGTTTGGGGTGATTTTTGGGATTTTTTTTGTGTCAAGAATTCCATAAAGGTCGCTCTGTTGGTGGGAGCTGTCTCAGGGAGCTGATCCCAGAATCCCAGCTCCGCCCGGACCGATCCCAAGAAAACTTTGGGCGTTTCTCCTTTAGGATACTCCAGAAATACCCTCAGGCTGCTGCAGTTTGGGATTGGGGTGTTTTTTTTGGGGGGGGAGGATTTTCTGCGTCAGAATTTCCGCGGAGGTTGGATTCCTCCCCGCCGGGAGCTGTCCAAGGTGGCCGATTCCAGAGCCCCGGGAAAAGGAGGCGGAACACCGCGACGCGGCGGCGCTCCGGGAGCCGTTTCCTTCGGGAATTTCAGCGGGAAGGCGGCAGGAGGAGGAGGAGGAGGAGGAGGAGGGGGGGACAGGGATCGTTCCGGGGGGGGTGGGGGAGGGGGCCGCGATGGTGGGGGAGGGGCTGATGGGGGGTCGGGGGTCGGACATTCCATGGGATCCTACCTGTAGTCGAAGGATCCGTCCTCCACGTTCTTGTCCTCGGGATTGAGGTGCTCGTCCTTGTTGTCCCGCACTGCGAAGGAGCAGAGAGCCCCCGCTCCCAGTTAAACCAGTAAGGACCCAAGGGCTGGGAAGTGGGGAGGAGCCGGGGAAGGGGCGGGGGGAAGAGCTCGGAGAGGGGAAAACTACAAAGGGGTTACAAAGGGGTTACGAAGGGGTTAAAAAGGGTCTACAAAGGGGTTAAAAAGGGGTTACAAAGGGTTTGCAAAGGGGTTACAAAGGGTTTGTAAAGTGAAAGTGGGCTTGGAAACGGGCTACAAAGGGGTTACAAAGGGTCTACAAAGGGTCTAGAAAGGGTTTGCAAAGGGTTTACAAAGGGTTTGTAAAGTGAAAAAGGGCTTGGAAAGAGGCTACAAAAGGATTTAAAAGGGTCTACAATGGGGTTACAAAAGGTTTGTAAAGGGGTTACGAAGGGTTTGGAAAGGGTTTGTAAAGTGAAAAAGGGTTTGGAAAGGGTTTACAAAGGGTTTACAAAGGGTTTGCAAAGGGCTCTGCTGTGGTGGCACAGCGAGGGGATATCTTAATTGTGGACTTCTCTTAATTTGGAGAAATTATTCTGAATTTATTTCTTAAAATTATGGATGATAAACCAATAATATAATAGAAATAAATAGTAATATTGTAAATAAAATATGAATACGTTTTATTAGTAAACAAATGTGTGTAAATAGGAATAAAGAATAAATAAAATCAGGTGTCTTATAAATTTATATATATTAAATTTATATAGAAAACTGTGTCAAAATATCTTTAGAAATTTATGTAAGAAACTATTTATCAATTTATAGGTATAAAAGTTATATATCCACAAATTCATGGCTATAAAATCCCACTCCAGAGGGATAAACCCCTCCCAATCCCAATTCTCCAACGCCTGGATTATCCTCAAGAATTCCAGGCCTTTTTAAACCTTGGGAATTCCCATTCCAAGACCTCACCTGGATATTCCCCACCACTGGACGATCCCCAAGGGTCCCAGACCCATCCAAACTCCCGGAATTCCCGTTCCTGCTCTCACCTGGATACTCCCCATTACTGGACAATCCCTAAGGGTCCCAGACCTATTTGATCTCTGGGAATTCCCGTTCCCGCTCTCACCTGGATATTCCCCACCACTGGAAGATCCCTAAGGGTCCCACACCTATTCGAACTCTGGGAATTCCTGTTCCTGCTCTCACCTGGATATTCCCCACCACTGGACAATCCCTAAGGGTCCCAGACCTATTTAAATTTTGGGAATGCCCATTCCCACTCTCACCCGGATATTCCCCACCACTGGACGATCCCCAAGGGTCCCAGACCCATCCAAACACCCGGAATTCCCATTCCCGCTCTCACCTGGATATTCCCCACCACTGGACGATCCCCTAATGGTCCCAGACCCATCCAAACTCCGGGAATTCCCGTTCCCGCTCTCACCTGGATATTCCCCACCACTGGACAATCCCTAAGGGCCCCACACCTATTTAAATTTTGGGAATTCCCGTTCCCGCACTCACCTGGATATTCCCCACCACTGGATGATCCCCAAGTGGCCCAGACCCATCCAAACTCCGGGAATTCCCGTTCCCGCTCTCACCTGGGTACTTCCCGCCGCGGCTCCTCTTGATGAAGCAGACGATGAGCAGGATGAGCACCAGGAGCGCGATGGCGCACATCAGGCCGATGAACCAGCCCTGCGTGGCGATGTCCACCTGGTTCTTGGTGTAGGCTGCGGGAAAAGCGGGAAAACATCCCTAAGGAACGGAGCAGAGCCGGGAGGGGACGGAGGAGGAGGAATTCAGAGAGCTGCTCGGGGGGGTTTTCTCTAGTTCCGGTGCGTCTGGGTGCGTGGTCGAGGTTGTAGCTCAGGGATTTGTGGGGGTTTTGGTGGGTTCTTGGTGGGTTTTGGTGATTTGTCGGTGATTTTTTTGGTGGGTTTTGGTGCTTTATTGGTGATTTTTTGGTGCTTTGTCGGTGATTTTTTTGGTGGGTTTTGGTGCTTTATTGGTGATTTTTTTGTGTGGGTTTTGGTGATTTATTGGTGATTTTTGGTGGGTTTTGGTGCTTTATCAGTGATTTTTTAGTGCTTTATCGGTGTTTTTTTGGTGGGTTTTGGTGCTTTGTCGGTGATTTTTTGGGTGGGTTCTGGTGCTTTATCAGTGATTTTTGATGGGTTTTGGTGCTTTGTCGGTGATTTTTTTGGTGGGTTTTGGTGCTTTGTCGGTGATTTTTTTGGTGGGTTTTGGTGATTTATTGGTGATTTTTGGTGGGTTTTGGTGATCTGTTGGTGATTTTTTGGTGGGTTTTGGTGATTTATTGGTGATTTTTGGTGGGTTTTGGTGATCTGTTGGTGATTTTTTGGTGGGTTTTGGTGATTTATTGGTGATTTTTGGTGGGTTTTCGTGGTGTTCTGTTGGTGATTTCTCGGTGGGTTTTGTGCAGATAATAATAAGGAATAAATAAGATCAGGTTTCTTATAAATTTATATATGTGAAATTTATATGGAAAACTGTGTGAAAATACGTTTATAAATTTACATAAGAAACTATTTACCAACTTATAGGTATAAAAGTTATATATCCACAAATTCATGACTATGAATTCCCACTCCAGAGGGATAAACCCCTCACAATCCCAATTCTCCAACACCTGGATTATCCTCAAGAATCCCAGGGAATTTTTTTGTGGTTTTTTTTTTGTTTGTTTGTTTGGGGGTTTTTTTGGTGTTTTTTTGGTGGTGATTTCATGGTGTTTTTTCATTTCATAGTGAAAAATAAATTCGGTTTATCAGGAACTACAAACACAAAGGAAAACCTGGGAAAAGGGAATTGCAAGCAAAGGTGAAGGAAGCTGGGGAAGGAATTGGATGGAATTTGCTGCATCTGAAAACTGCCCTGGGCGTGGGAAGATCCAGGAGAAACATTCCCAAGTCCTGCTGTCCTGGGATTTTGGGCAGCACTGCTGGATCAGGGAATTGCTGAGTTCTGAGGGTTCACTGGAGGCCCTGAACTGGGATGAACTGGGATGAACTGGGATGAACTGGAGCGTAGAGAGGCCCGACAGCTCCAAGTCTTTTCTCCTGGAGCAAATTCCTGCTTCCATCCCCTTCCCAAGGCTCCTGCCTGCCTGCGGGATGAATTCCCATCCTCCGGCTCCCGTGTCCTCCCGCCATTCCCTGACAAATCCACGGCCTAAAAATAGCTCTGAGGCTGCCTTTTCCAGCTTCTCCTTGGAATTCAGCGAGGCAGAGGAGAAAATAACCTTCGGCACGGGGTGGGGGCTGGATTTATCCGAGCTGAGGGATAACTGAGGCGTTCCTGGCGGGAATGTGGGAGAACCGGGGTGATTGGGACGGGATTGGGGATGGAGATGGGCAGGAGAGAGCCGGGAGCATCCCGAAAATCTGGCGGGAGAAAAGGTGGATGAAGAAAGCGGGGAGCAGCCCCGCCTTGATGTGCTGGGAGAGAAAGGATCTTGGAGGAGAGGCAGCAAAGGGAAAAATGGGATGGGCTGGCAAAAATATTCCACCAAATTTCAGGGATCAAACCGTGCTTATTCCTTTGGAATTGAGGCCAGGAGAGGAAGATCTTCCCTCAGGATGAAATGCAGGAATTGCAGAACCATGACAAGGAAATTGGGATTAAAGGGGAGGAGGACACGGAGGAGAATCTTTGGCCAAGAAGTGACGCTGAACCCGGAATGTTCTGGGAATTTGGGGCAGCTGCCTGACGCTTCCTTTGGCTCCAGGGCTGCCAAATCCCACATTTCCTTGATCCCAGCCTGAGCTCCGGAGCCCTCAAGGATGCGCTTTTAGAGGGAGAGAACGAGATGATGGCAAAGACGTGGATTCACTCATCCGAGTGCTGGGGAAGGGAAGCCTGGCTGGAAAGCTTGGAGGTGGAAAAATTCCATGGAGAGCGACGGGATGGGATTTTTCCGGGGAGAAACAAGGAAATTCCAGAGAAGCCTGAGAGGCGGGAAGGGGGTTGGAGCTGGGCTTGGAAAGGAGGGAGGAATTTAAATCCCAGATCCCCAGGAAACCTCACAGGAGGATGGGGGCACTGCCTGTAGGGGAGGAGAAAATTCCCATCCTTCCCAAAAAAAGGGGGGGATAAATCCATCCATTCCTAAAAAAGGGGGATAAATCCATACTTCGCAAAAAATGGGGGAGGATAAATCCATCCTTCCCAAAAAAAGGGGGGAGGATAAATCCATCCTTCCCAAAAAAGGGGGATAAATCCATCCTTCCCAAAAAAGGGGGGATAAATCCATCCTTCCCAAAAATGGGGGATAAATCCATCCTTCCCAAAAAATGGGGGAGGATAAATCCATCCTTCCCAAAAAAAGGGGGATAAATCCATCCTTCCCAAAAAAGGGGGATAAATCCATCCTTCCCAAAAAAGGGGGGATAAATCCATCCTTCCCAAAAATGGGGGATAAATCCATCCTTCCCAAAAAATGGGGGAGGATAAATCCATCCTTCCCAAAAAAAGGGGGATAAATCCATCCTTCCCAAAAAAGGGGGATAAATCCATCCTTCCCAAAAAAGGGGGATAAATCCATCCTTCCCAAAAAAAGGGGGAGGATAAATCCATCCTTCCCAAAAAAGCAGCACTCGAGGACCAGATCAAATCCCAGCAGAGGTGGATTTGGAGCAAACAAGGGTCAGTCGGGGGGTTGGAAGCCCGTGGCTGTCCCAGGGGATTTTGTGATTTGATTTAAGGTGAGGCCAAACTCGAGGGAAAACGGGAAAGCGGCTGCAGCATCCGACAGGTCCCGATTGGAATTGCAGCTGCGGAGCCTTTTTTTTAAAAAAAAAGTAAATAACGATAATTTCGTGGCGGCAAATTCGTTAGCTGAGAGTCGTCACTGACGTGCCAGGAGCAGAGCTCAGCTCCTCCGGGTTTTTGTCTTGGATTGCAAAAGGAAAAATCCTCTCTGGCTCCAGCCTTGTGTGATCCCAAACCCCAGGATCTCTGAGGCTGGAAAATCCCTCTGGGATCACGGAGTCCGAGCTGTGCCCGGTGCCCACCCTGAGCACTCGGTGCCACCTCCAGGTGACACCTCCAGCCCTGGGCACTCCAAACCTCCCTGGGCACTTCCAGGGCCTGAGCGCCCTTTCCATGAGGAAATTCCTGCTGCTGTCCCCCCTGAGCCTCCCCTGGCACAGCCTGAGGCCGTTCCCTCTCCTCCTGTCCCTGTGCCCTGCCATGAGATCCCAAATCCCCCCCGGCTGTCCCCTCCTGTCAGGGAGTTGTGCAGAGCCAGGAATTCCCCCTGAGCCTCCTTTTCTCCAGGCTGAGCCCCTTCCCAGCTCCCTCAGGATTCTCCAGCCCCTTCCCAGCTCCCTCAGGATTCTCCAGCCCCTTCCCAGCTGCCTCAGGATTCTCCAGCCCCTTCCCAGCTCCCTCAGGATTCTCCAGCCCCTTCCCAGCTCCCTCAGGATTCTCCAGCCCCTTCCCAGCTCCCTCAGGATTCTCCAGCCCCTTCCCAGCTCCCTCAGGACTCTCCTGACCCTTCTCCAGCTCCATTCCTTTCCCTGGACACTCTCCCCAGTGTCTGGACAAGTTGAGAACCCCATTTATTTATTGTAAATTTAGCAGCCCTCCTTCTACTCCGCTATTTTTGTCGTTTCCAAGTGCCCTTCGCTCCTGGGAGGAATTTTGTGGCCTTAACGAGCTGCCAGTTAATCAGGAGCGAAACCAGAGCTCGGCCTCCCGCAGGGGAATATTTCTTATTTATCTGCCCTCAGCCTGAAGAAACCTTTAGAGCGACGATTTACAAGATATTAAAAAAAAAAAAAAAAAAAAAAACCAAAACTAAAACTGCTCAGTTCCTTTTTATCCAAAGCATTCCCGGTGCCACGGGATTGTCAGCGGGGGCCCGGCACTCGTGCCAGCAGCATCCAGCCGGGAGAGAGATGGATGCGGAGCGTTTATTCCTGCAGGGAAGGCGACAGCTCCGTGCATCCCACAGGGCTCAGGCCAGCACCAGCCTCGGTCCCGGGGATAAAGGTGCCTCCGTGCCTTAATCTCCATGAAAATATCAGTAGGAACCTCTCAATTATGGAAAATGTATGCAGAGTCTTCCCAGCAGGAATCAGCCAAGGATATTGCGCTTATTTTTTTTTTTCCTGTTTTTTTTTGTTTTTTTTTTTAATGATTCCCGGCCCCTCCATCGCCCTACGGATCCCAAAGTGGGGGGAAAGCAGGGCAGGAAGGAAAAGAGGCGGGTCCGGGTTGGGAATGGTTTTCCAGAGGGATAAAATGGTTGTTCAGAGGGATGGAATCGTTATCCAGAGGGATGGAATCATTATCCAGAGGGATGGAATCGTTATCCAGAGGGATAACTCCCATGGTAGGGTGGGAGCTGACGGAGATTTCGGACTCAGGGAAAGATCCAGAAACAGGAACAAACCCAGGGATTTAACACAAGGCTGGAGCTGTGCCGGGAGAGGCCTGGCTCCAAGATCGGCTCTGATGGGATCAGAATATTCCAGGGGCTGCTGTGCCATGGATTGGCTCAGTCCCGGAGCAGTGTGGGGACAGAGCCGAGGGCAGCCCTGGACACTCCGGACACTCGGGAACCCCCCGGATGTGGCACTGGGGACACGGTGGCCTTGGCAGTGCCAGGGAAGGGTGGGACTCGATGTTTTTCCAAGGTTAATTCCACGGAACACCAGCAGCCGCCATCTGTCCCTGCCAGGGAATTACCCAGCGATATTCCAGATTTTCTGACAATTTCGGATGCACACGGGGGGTGTGGGGAGCTCCGCTCCCCAATTCCCGCAGCTCTCTCCCGCTGGGATTCCCATTTTCCTTTTGCCATTCCCTGCGGAGCCAGTATTTTGTCAGAGCTTCCCATCCCGTGGCTGGAGCCGAGCAAAACCGTTTTAATTCCCTGGAAATCCCCACCTCTACCGACGGCACGGTCAGGGCGCCAGTATTTCCTGCTCTGTGGAATTCCAGCAGAGCAGAACTGAGAGGAGCTGCGCACAGATCCCTGCGGAAAAGCCCCGGGTGGGTGGGAAGGGATTTAGGGCTGTTTGGATTCACTGGGAATCGTCGGGAGGGAACGGCGGAGTTTTACAAACGCCTGAATCTCCTGCGGGACAAAGGAGGGAGCGTCTGGAGCCGGGTGGGAAACGGGGGAACCCACAGCGAGGGAGATGTGGGAACCACACGGACACAAAGCCTGGAAAATTCCACACACAGTGCCAGAGGGGACATCGCAGGAGTATGGAAATCCCGTGGGATCCTCTCGTGCCAACACCACATTCCCACTCCCGATCCTGCATCCCGTCAGTGATGTCTCCTCGTCCCCCGGAGCCCCAGCGCGCACCAAGGGGCCGCAGGCAGAGGCTGTGACAGCACGAACGCGCTCTCCTCCCTTTCCTTCATTCCAGGGAATCCCCATCCAAAGGGATCCCCATCCAAAGGGATCCCCATCCTGAGAGATCCCCATCCAAAAGAATCTCCATCCAAAAGGATCTCCAACCTGAGAGATCCCCATCCAAAGGAATCCCCATCCAAAAGGATCCCCACCCAACGGGATCCCCATCCAAAGGAATCCCCATCCAAAGGGATCCCCATCCTGAGAGATCCCCATCCAAAGGAATCCCCATCCAAAGGGATCCCCATCCTGAGAGATCCCCATCCAAAGGGATCCCCATCCAAAGGGATCCCCATCCAAAGGGATCTCTATCCAAAGGGATCCCCATTCAAAGGGATCCCCATCCTGAGAGATCCCCATCCAAAAGAATCTCCATCCAAAAGGATCTCCAGCCTGAGAGATCCCCATCCTGAGAGATCCCCATCCAAAGGGATCCTCATCCAAAGGGATCCCCATCCAAAAGGATTCCCATCCAAAGGAATCCCCATCCAAAAGGATTCCCATCCAAAGGAATCCCCATCGAAAGGGATCCCCATCCAAAGGGATCCCCATCCTGAGAGATCCCCATCCAAAGGGATCCCCATCCAAAAGGATCCCCATCCAAAAGGATCCCCATCCAAAGGGATCCCCATCCAAAGGGATCCCCATCCAAAGGGATCCCCATCCAAAAGGATCCCCATCCAAAGGAATCCCCATCCAAAGGAATCCCCATCCTGAGAGATCCCCATCCTGAGAGATCCCCATCCAAAGGGATCCCCATCCCTTCCTGGGATTCTCCTCCTCCGCACAACCCCGAGCAACGCCTGGGCTGAGGGGTGCCGAGAGCTGAGGGCGGTGGGATGAGGGATTTCCATGCAGCCACGGCCAAAGCACCATGGGGACGGCTGGGCCATGCCGGGAACACGCCGGGAACACGCCGGGAACACGCCGGGAACACGCCGGGAACACGCCAGAACATGCCGGAACACGCCGGGACACACCAGGGACACGCGTCGGACGCCTGTCTCACCTGAGCTGGTGGTAAAGGTAATGTACGAGTGCTCGCTGGGGTGGGACCATATGGGGAACACCCACAGCTTGTACATCATCCCCGGCGTCAGATCCGCCAGCTGCACCGAGGACGGGCCCTGAGCCTTAACGGGGACTGATCTCTCTGTCTTGTTACCTGGGGAACAGAAACCGCACATCAAACCCCGCCCGGGCACCCCGCGGGCACGCCGGGCACGCCGCGGCGCAGCGCGGGAACGGCGCCGCCGGCACGCCGGGAACGGCGCGGCTCCGGGGCACGGAGCTGCTTTGGGGTCGGTACCCTGGGGACAAGGAGCTGCTGCTTTGGGGTCGGTACTCTGGGGACAAGGAGCTGCTGCTTTGGGATCATTACTCTGTCCTGGGGACAAGGAGCTGCTGGTTTGGGGTCACTGTCCTGGGGACAAGGAGCTGCTGCTTTGGGGTCTGTCCTGGGGACAAGGAGCTGCTGGTTTGGGGTCAGTACCCTGGGGACAAGGGGCTGCTGCTTTGGAATCACTGTTCTGGGGACAAGGAGCTGCTGGTTTGGGATCATTTCCTGAGCCAAGGAACAGCTGCTGGTTTGGGGTCATTACTCTGTCCTGGGGACAGTGAGCTGCTGGCT
Organism: Hirundo rustica; assembly: GCF_015227805.2. Taxonomy (NCBI): domain Eukaryota; kingdom Metazoa; phylum Chordata; class Aves; order Passeriformes; family Hirundinidae; genus Hirundo; species Hirundo rustica. The sequence goes on from NC_053473.1 coordinate 6,296,550, forward strand.
TGGGATCATTCCCTGAGCCAAGGAGCTGCTGCTTTGGGATCATTACTCTGGAGACGGGGAGCTGCTGCTTTGGGATCATTTCCTGAGCCAAGGAGCTACTGCTTTGGGGTCATTACTCTGTCCTGGGGACAAAGAGCTGCTGCTTTGGGATCATTACTCTGGAGACAGGGAGCTGCTGGCTTGGGATCATTACTCTGTCCTGGGGACAAGGAGCTGCTGGTTTGGGATCATTACTCTGGAGACGGGGAGCTACTGGTTTGGGATCATTACTCTGTCCTGAGGACAAGGAGCTGCTGGTTTGGGATCATTCCCTCAGCCAAGGAGCTGCTGCTTTGGGGTCACTGTCCTGGAGACAAGGAGTTGCTCATTTGGGATCATTACTCTGGGGACAGTGAGCTGCTGGTTTGGGATCATTTCTTGAGACAAGGAGTTGCTGGTTTGGGATCATTACTCTGTCCTGGGGACAAGGAGCTGCTGGGGCCGTTACCCACTGAGCTTTGTGGGTTTGAGGTTTCCTTCCTTCGAATGCCACCAAAAAGGGATGGACAACCACGGCTGTCCAGGAAGGGCGGAAATCCCCAAGATTTCCTCCCTCAGCCGGATCCTGGAGAGGGAATCCCAAGGGATTGATGTTGCTGCATGGATCCAGCGCCCGGGCTTGCTCCTTGCGCTTCCCGGTGACTGGGAAAAAACAGGGGTGGCTCGGGAGCTGGGATATTTGGGATTTACGGCCTGGCAAGCTGATGCATATCCTGAAATACGGGAATTTCGCACAGGGAATCGTTCCAAGGACAATTCAAGGTCATCTCCTAAGGGAAGCTGGAATGGCCAGGAGGGATTTCCTGCCAGGAATGAGGATTTCAGGGATTCCAGACCGGCACGGCAGCGGAGGCGAGGGCTGGGAAATGAACCCAGGGATCGAGCAGCAGCCGGCACCGCCTCTCCGGAAACCCCGGACCCACCAACGGCACAAGGACCCGTCCCTAATCCGAAATCCCGGCTCTGCTCCCAGCCCAGGACGGAGCCGCACGACGCCAGGAAACACCGAGGAGGAGGTTTGGGATCCTAGAGGATTCTGCCAACTCCAGGTTCAGGAATCCCATCTTCCAATCCCCACCGATTTCAATTCCCTCTCTGTTTTCCGCCTCTTTCCGTCCACCGCGTCTCGACATTCCCAAAGGTCATCAAACCCCGCCCTGGCCGTCGGCGCTGGGAGAGGGAATCCCGGGAGAGGGAATCCTGGGAGAGGGAATCCCCAGAGAGGGAATCCCCGGAGGGGGAATCCCCAGAGAGGGAATCCCTGGAGAGGGAATACCCGGAGAGGGAATCCCGGGAGAGGGAATCTCCAGAGAGGGAATCCCGGGAGAGGGAATCCCGGGAGAGGGAATCCCGGGAGAGGGAATCCCCAGAGAGGGAATCCCCGGAGAGGGAATCCCCAGAGAGGGAATACCCGGAGAGGGAATCCCTGGAGAGAAAATCCTGGGAGAGGGAATCTCTGGAGAGGGAATCCCCAGAGAGGGAATCCCTGGAGAGAAATCCTGGGAGAGGGAATCCCGAGAGAGGGAATCCCCGGAGAGGGAATCCCTGGAGAGAAAATCCTGGGAGAGGGAATCCCTGGAGAGGGAATCCCCGGAGAGGGAATCCCTGGAGAGAAAATCCTGGGAGAGGGAATCCCGGGAGAGGGAATCCCCGGACAGGAAATCCCCAGAGAGGGAATCCCTGGACAGGAAATCCCCAGAGAGGGAATCCCTGGAGAGGGAATCCCCAGAGAGGGAATCCCCGGACAGGGAATCCCTGGAGAGGGAATACCCGGAGAGGAAATCCCGGCAGAGGGAATCCCCGGAGAGCCACCTCCAATCTACCACAACCACCACGGGGGGTTTTTTTTTGTTTTTTTTTTTTTTTAGTTTTTCCCTCCCGTTTTTCCGGCCGGGAATCACGGCCCGAGCCCGAGGAGAAGGGGCGGGAGCTGGCAGGATCTCTAAGGGCAGCGCCGCGCCGTAGAGTCGCCGCGCGAGCTGATGCTTACTGGTGATATACTTAACCACAAAGTCAGTTCCTGCCGAGAAATTGTGGCTCCAGGAGATGTTTGCCCAGTTACTGTTGGCCATGGCTCTGATGTCCCAAATGGACGCTCCATTGGCGCCTGGGGACAGTTAGAACACCGGTTAGTCTTCGGCGGGGGTAGGCCCGGCTCAGGGCTCAAAGCGCGCGGGAAGGGCAAAAAAACAAACCCAAACCTGACACAAGGCCTACAGAAGCTGAGAAGAACCTTACAGAGCCTCAAAAAAATAATAGTAAATTAAAATTTTAAAAGGTGAACCTTACAGAGCCTCAAAAAAAATAATAAATCAAAATTTTAAAAGGTGAACCTTACAGAGCCTCAAAAAATAATAATAATAAAAAATTAAAATTTAAAAGGTAAATCTTACCAAAAAAAAAAATTAAAATTTAAAAGGTAAATCTTACAAAGTCTCAAAAGAAAAATTTAAATTTAAAAGGTAAACCTTGCAAAGCCTCAAAAATGAAAAAAAAAAATTAAAATTTAAAAGGTAAACCTTACAAAACCTCAAAAAAAAAATAAATTAGAATTTAAAAGGTGAACCTTACAAAACCTCAAAAAAAATATTAAAATTTAAAAGGTAAATCTTACAGAGCCTCAAAAAAATAATAAATTAAAATTTAAAAGGTAAACCTTACAAAACCTCAAAAAAATTTTTAAAAAGGTACAAAAACCTTATAAAATCTCCAAAAAAGTCAAAGGTATGAAAACATTATGAAGCCTCACAAAAACATATAAGTATCATGAAAACCTCATAAAAACCTTTTAAAAACTTACAAAAATGTCAATAAATCCTTACAAAGTCTCAGAAATCCATTTAAAAATCCTTTTAAAAAGACCTTATTAAAAACAGTTTAAAACCTCACAAAAGCACACAAGCATCATAAAAACCTCATAAAAAACCTTGCAAACACCTCAGAGAAACCTCACAAAATCCTGAAAAAAAAATCCTGACAAAAACCTAAGAGAAACCTTTAAAAAAAATAAAAAATAGATACTTTGCTAAATCTTTACAAAAACCTCAAAAAAAACTTTAAAAAACCTCACAAAATCCTTAAAAAAACCTCACAAAACCCTGAAAAAAATCCTGACAAAAACCTGAGAGAAACCTTGCAAAAACCTTTAAAAAACCCCAAAAAACGTTACTAAATCCTTACAAAAACCTCACAAATTCCTTTAAAAATCCTCACAAAGTCCTTTAAAAATTCTCACAAAACCCTTACAAAAATCTCACGGAGTCTTACCAAACCCTTACAAAATCCTTACAAATCCCTCACAAAATCCTTTAAAAATCCTCACAAAATCCTTTAAAAATTCTCACAAAATCCTTACAAAATCCTCACAAAATCCTTTAAAAATTCCCACAAAATCCTTACAAATCCCTCACAAAATCCTTTAAAAATCCTCACAAAATCCTTTAAAAATTCCCACAAAATCCTTACAAATCCCTCACAAAATCCTTACCAAAACCCGGAGCGAGCACTTTGGTCTCAGCCTAACCACGAATTAACCTCGGCCTAAGGCCGGATCGTTTCTTTCCGAGGTTTCCATCATTTTTGGGGAATTTTGGTGGCGTTTAAATCCGGCTCATCCTGGAATTCTTCGGGGGCTCATCCCTGAGGGTCTGGGAAACCTGGTCCCGGAATTCCCGCGTGGATGAGCGCGGAGGGAATTGTCCCCTGGCCCCGGTGGGACAACGAGGTCACCGGAGTGAGGCTGAAGCTCAGGGATCTCGGCGCTGCTCGGGATGAATCCCGTTCCGACAGAAGCGGGAGCTGGCCCCGCTCTTTATCGGGAATTTAAGAGACGGCGGAGAGGTGACACCTCCGGCTTTTATTGTCATTTTTTTACCTCGAGATATTTCAATGTTCTGACGTCACAAAATCTGGGATCGACCGCCGCAATCCCTTGGGGGGAAAAAAGCAGATTTTGGGGTTGTTTTTTTAAGGGCGCTGCAAGGACCTGGCGCTGTGGGGTGACCTGAAATTCCTGAAATCCCAACCTGGAATTCCTGAAATCCCAACCTGGGGTTTCCTCCTGCCCTCAATTCCCTCTTTCCAATTAGCAGCGTGGGTTAATGACCGGTGTGGGGGTGACCCGGCTTTGTCACCAGCCCCGGGGCGTCAGGCAGGGGCAGATCCCCCACTGCGGAAAGTTCTGGGGCTTTTCAAGCATTTCAAACTGATTTCATGCAAAAAATAAAGGAAAAACGGCTCTGAACTCAGTCCTGGAATCATCCCACACTGCTTCGGGTGGGAAGGGACCCTAAAACTCATCTCATTCCATCCCCAATCCACATTTTCCACTGCCCCGGGCTGCTCCAAACCCCATCCAAGTTTTTAATCCTGACTCCATCCCCTTTTTCGCTCGATTTGTTCCTGAGCGACCCTAATTATTTATAAACTGCAAATTCCCTTGTGCTGGCGCTTCAAACCCAGATAAATCCTTCCGGATTTATCCCTCAGACACATCCAGGAGGGAAGATTTCCCTGCCAGAGCCGAGTTTGCTCCTCCTGACGGTACAAGAAGCTTCTCCCGCCCTGGGAAACGCCCGGCACAGGGATCCTGCTGGAATTCCCACCCTTCCCGAACGTTCCCGGGGGCTCCGGCAGCGCCAGGAGCAGCGGGATAAACCCAAGGACCCAGGATAAATCCTGACAGGTCTCCTCGCTGACAGCCGAGGCGCTAAATCCGAGCTGACATCTCCCGCAGGAGCGCCGGAGCCCGCTCCCAACAGCTCCGAACGCCAGCTCACCCTCCGGGGCGGGAGGAACCCGCGGGGTTTTCCACCTCGCCCCAAAACGCACCCGGCACCGCCGCACCCCCGGCGGGGCCGGGTCATTCCCGGGTCCGCGGAACCCTCCGAATTCCCGCCGGCACATCCCAGATCCCCCGAGCACGGGGCGGCTCCGACCCTCGCGGCGTCCCCGGGAATGGCGGTGGGGAAGGTGGGAGCGGGGCTGGAGCGGGGTTGGAGCGGGGTTGGAGCGGGGTTGGAGCGGGGCTGGAGGAACAGGAGAGCTCAGTACCCAACTCGTGCCGGGTGGTGGCCGCCGGCGCGCCCTCGGCTGCGGCGCTGGTGCTGGCGGCGGTGCTTGGGGCGGCTGTAGGGCCGACAGTAGGGCCGACAGTAGGGCCGACAGTAGGGCCGACAGTAGGGCTGGCTGTAGGACTGGCTGTAGGGCTGGCTGTAGGACCGACAGTAGGACTGACAGCAGGACTGGCCGTAGGACTGGTTTCAGGACTGGTTTCAGGGCTGGTTTCAGGGCTGGTTTCAGGGCTGGTTCCAGGGCTGGTTCCAGGGCTGGATTCCTCCACTGCGGTTGGAGGTGCCCCAGTTGCCTCTGGGAGAGGGAAACACCAGCTTTGTACCCGAGGCGGCGTCGCCCGGGCGCTGCCCTCCCCGGAGCGGCGCGGAACGGAGCAAATCCCACCGGGAACGCACGGCTGGATCCCTTTTTCCTGCCCCCGGCCCCATGCAGGGATGGCCTGGGCTGATCCCAGGGGCTGGGAGTGGTTCAGGAGCAAATCCCACCGGGAACGCACGGCTGGATCCCTTCTCCTGTCCCTGTCCCCATGCAGGGATGGCCTGGGCTGATCCCTGGGGCTGGGAGTGGTTCAGGAGCAAATCCCACCAGGAACGCACGGCTGGATCCCTTTTTCCTGCCCCCGGCCCCATGCAGGGATGGCCTGGGCTGATCCCTGGGGCTGGAGCAAATCCCACTGGGAACGCACGGCTGGATCCCTTCTCGTGTCCCTGTCCCCATGCAGGGATGGCCTGGGCTGATCCCTGGGGCTGGGAGTGGTTCAGGAGCAAATCCCACCAGGAACGCACGGCTGGATCCCTTCTCGTGTCCCTGTCCCCATGCAGGGATGGCCTGGGCTGATCCCTGGGGCTGGAGCAAATCCCTCTGGGAATACCAGGCCGAGCCCCTTTTCCTGTCCCTGAGCCCATCCCAGGGGCTGGGGGCAGTGCTGGGGCTGCTCCCGTTCCCTCAGTTTGATCCCAATCCCGATCCCTATCCCGATCCCAGGCCTGAACGAGCCGCTCGTCCTCTGCCTTCTCCCTGCCCATCGCCCTCCTGGGATAAACCAGCGCGGAAAAACGCGGCTGAGGGTTTGTCCTCATCCCATCGTCCCGCCGCATCCCGGGAAAGGGGATTTAGCTCCAGGAAAACGCCGCTAATCCCATTTGTCGGGCAAGCCGCAATTCCATTAATCCAGCTGCGCCTGGAATTCACCTCCAGCATTTTTTTGAGCCGCCCGAGGCTTCCCAGCTTTTTCCAGCCCGGAGAAGGAGCAGCTTCCACCCCGAGGGGAGTTTGACTCCGGAAGGAGAGCGGGATGGAGGGAAGGAGGCAGGGATGGAGCCCGGGCAGCGCTGCCCCTCCCGATCCACATTTAAACGAGGATTCGGAACGCCCCGAGCTGCCCGGGGCGAAAATCGGGAGCGATTCGTTCGCTCATTGTCCCACTCGGGCTGTGATTCCAAGGAAAAGCGGGAACGAGCCCCAAGGAAAGGGGAAATGCGTCCTTCAACCCCAGCCCGAGCGGGGCGAGGGTCCCACAGGGGGGAAAGGAGCGGGGCACGGGCTGGGGCTGGAAGTTTCCTGCAGAAAACGCAGCGGGAATTCTGCTCCAAATGCCAAAGGCGACGCGGAGGGGACGCGCCCCGGCAGGATCAGGTTAAATTATTTTTATCTCCATTATTCCAGCGGCTCACGGCGCCCCAAACCCCGCTGCTGGGCGGGGGAAGCCGGGTTTCATAAACATCGCCCCCCCAAAACCGAAACACCTCCAGGGAAGCGCTGGGACCGAGCCGGGATTTCCTCTCCCGCTCAGCCCAGTCTGGGATGCAAAATCAGAGTCAGAGCACGGCTGAAAGCACCAGGCCACCCCAAAGTGTTCAAAAACTCCAGCCCAGCCCCAGGGGTGACCCCAGAGCACCCCAAAGTGTTCAAAAACTCCAGCCCAGCACCAGGGGTGACCCCAGAGCACCCCAAAGTGTTCAAAAACTCCAGCCCAGCCCCAGGGGTTGACCCCAGAGCACCCCAAAGTGTTCAAAAACTCCAGCCCAGCACCAGGGGTTGACCCCAGAGCACTCCCAGCTCCTCAAAGTGCCCCCAGAGCAGCCACAGTCCCCCCAAAAATCCAGGCCAGCCTCAGGGATGTCCCCAGAGCACCCCTGGTTCCTCAAAAGTGCCCCAGGAGCAGCTACAGTCATCCAAAAATCCAGCCCAGCCACTGAGAACAACCACAGCCACCCCAAAATCCAGCCCAGCCCCTGAGAACAGCCTCAGGCACCCCAAAATTCCCAGCCCAGCCACCGAGAGCAGCCACAGCCACCCCAAAATTCCCAGCCCAGCGCCAGGAGCAGCCGCAGCCACCCCAAATCCCCCCCGGCTGCCCCCCACGCTGACCCCACAGCCTCATGCACCCCGATCCGAAGCCCCCCGTGCACAGCCCGGCCGGGGGAGGTGACAGGGAGGGGACACATCGCACAGCCACAGGCTCGGCTTTGCCCTCGCGTGTCCGTGCTGAGCCAAAAAAAAAGAAATTATTTTTTTAAAAAGGGATTTTTTTTTTCTTTTTTTTTTTTTTGCCCTTCTGCGTTCGTTCCACAAGGACTCGGCGGGGCCCCGGGGCCGCTAAAAGCTTTTCCTGCTCTGGGATTTGGATCTGGGCTGGATGGGATCGGGGGTTAAGGGATTGGTGTCGCCGGGTTAATGTCCCCATTAACGGGATGGAGGAGCGCTAATGCAGGCTCGGCATTCCCGTGGGAATCGCGGCTCCCCGCGGGAGGAAAACGAGACCCCAGAAAAGGCACAAAGCGATTTTTGGGGAAAGGAGAACCGATGGAAAACCCGGCTCGGCATTCCCGTGGGAATCGCGGCTCCCCGCGGGAGGAAAACGAGACCCCAGAAAAGGCACAAAGTGATTTCGGGGGAAAGGAGAACCGATGGAAAACCTGGCTCGGCATTCCCAACCTGGCTCGGCATTCCCACGGGAATCGCGGCTCCCCCCGCGGGAGGAAAACGAGACCCCAGAAAAGGCACAAAGCGATTTCGGGGGAAGGAGAACCGATGGAAAACCCGGCTCGGCATTCCAGCTCCCCTCGGGGCTCTGGCTGAAATTCAGCTTTGAACCCTGCCCCAGACTCGGGATGGGAAGAGATTATCCGGGATAAATCCCAGCCCCGCCGCTCCCGGTGCGGGGTCTCCTCTCTGAGCATCCCTCACGCACCCAAATCCCGGCCGGAGCAGCGGGATGAGCCATTCCAGGGGGGAATTCCGCTCCCTGCCCCGCTCCCCTGGCTCTGGGGGAAGCGATCCCCGGGAGCGGAGCCGTCGCTTCCCATCAGGATCGCTCGGGAGGGGATGGCGGGGATGGGAATCGGCCTGGCAGCGGCAGCGCCAGGTGAAGAGCGGGCTGGGGTCAGCTGGAAACCTCGGGGAGGCGGCGATGGGAATGCGGCTCCCGGGAACAGGGAGCGGGGCGGGTTTGATCCCAAACTCGATCCCAAACCCGGCCTCGTCCGGGTTTAAAGAGGAAAGGGAAGCGGGAGGGAGGAGAGCTCAGCTGGGCTTTGAAATCCATCCCATAATGAGGGCTGGGGGATCCAGGGGGATCCAGGGGGATCTCAGGGATCCGATATCCCCCAGAGAAAAGGGATCTCAGGGATCCAGGGGGATCCAGGGGGATCTCAGATCCGATATCCCCCAGAGAAAAGGGATATCATGGATCCGATATCCCCCAAAGAAAAGGGATCTCAGGGATCCAGGGGGATCTCAGGGATCCGATATCCCCCAGAAAAAAGGGATCTCAGGGATCCGATATCCCCCAGAGAAAAGGGATCTCAGGGATCCAATATCCCCCAGAGAAAAGGGATCTCAGGGATCCAGGGGGATCCAGGGGGATCTCAGGGATCCGATATCCCCCAGAGAAAAGGGACATCATGGATCTAGGGGGATCTCAGGGATCCAATATCCCCCAGAGAAAAGGGATCTCAGGGATCCAGGGGGATCTCAGGGATCCGATATCCCCCAGAGAAAAGGGATCCCAGGGATCCCTTCCCGGGGTCCCCTCTCACCAGGAGGGACAGAGTTCCCAAAGGGACACAGCAGACCCCCGCTGGCATTCCCAGACCTTTCCAGGGCCCGGAAATCCCATCCGCGCTCCCAAGAGCGGCCGCGATGCTCCAGCCGCGGCATTCCCGAGCTCTGCGGAGGAGCTGGAATTGTTCCCCTGGATTCCCAGCGCCTGGGCGGAGAGTGTGGGGACAGGAGGGAGCACCTGGAATTGGTGGGATGAGGGAGAAAAATCCCTCTTTTCCTGAAGGGAGCAGGCGCTTTCCCCACCCCAGGGCGGGGCAGCGCCTGGGAATTGCTCCAAGCGGGAAGAAATCACCCGGGAAATTCCGGCCGGAAACCACCGGCAGCAATTCCCGGCTCTTTATCCCATTTCAGCCGAGCCAAAGGAGCACTCAGCTCCTTAATTGCCGCCCTTTCAAGGCTCTTTCCCGTCTCCCAGATCCATTATTCCCTCCCAGGGAAGGATGGGGGGAAGATGATGGACTGAGGATGCGGCAATTAATAATTTCACTAATGAGGGATGCTGAGCTCCCAGCCGGGAGTGGAGCAGCAAAAAGAAAAAAAGAAAAAAAAAAAAGAATCCGAACCTTCCACAAAAACCCTGTTTGAAGCTCAGATGATAAAAATCCCAGAGAGGGAGAATCCTAAGAGGAAAAATGGGATTTTTTTTTTTATTTTATTTTTTTTTTAAGGGAAGCTCTAAGGAAAACTAACAACTCCTGCTCGGAGCGGGATAATTCGGCGAAAAGTGAATTAAGATTTTTTTTTTAATTTCTTTTTTTTTTTTTTTTTCAAAATTCGGGAAACAATCCCAATCTCTGCTGCTTTTTAATTATTTAACGGCGCTTTTAATGCGTTGTTGGGCCGTGGCAACAGCTTTCCCTGGGGTGCGTCCACAAAATAATGAGGCTTGGGGAAATTGGGATGAATTTTTCATGATTGTTGATGACTGGGCCGAGGACATTGGCGGAGATTTATTTTTAATTCTCCCGGTTTTTAGCAACAGAATGGAATCGGGAATCCTTGAAGTGAGGAAAATCCGATGTGGAAAGAGAAGAAGTTGGAGAAGAGAAGGGGGAGATGGAGCAGAAAGAGAGGGGTCAGCGATTCCTCCTGTTCCTGGCAGGAAAAATGGGATTTTTCTCCTCAAATTCCCATTTATGGACAGAGAAAAGTCGGGATTTTCCCTGAGTCTAAACCCGACCGATTTCTTTATGGTCCCTGATGAAGTTTTTTTCCAGTTTGGGTGATTTTTTTTGTCCTCGCTCAGAGCACAAATTAAAGCCCATCCTTAATCTTCTCCTTTCCCTGGATCTGCTCTCCTCTCCTCCAAAGCCCGGCTCAGCGGAGGTGAAGCCTTTCCCGAGGGAAAATCCCGGCACTTCACTTCCATTCCATCACCTGCTCCGGTTCCTCCCGGCCCTGACCCCGCCCGTCTCGGGTTTTCCCTGGAAAAGGAACTTTTCCATTCCTTGTCAGCCCCAGCCCTGCAATTCGGGACAAATTCCATAAAAATCCGCCCGATCCGGGTCAGCTGGCGGAGAGGGGAAAGGTCAGGGAGCGTTTCCTAGGATTTGTTGGGAAGAGAAACATCCCCAGGAGCCCGAGGAGGAGAAATGGGATCCAGCTCCGGAGCGGGACTGGGGTGGGAGAGGGATTTTTCCACGCCCTGAGTCCTCTCCTGGAGCCTGGAACGGGGAGGAAGATGAGGCAGCAATTCCCGACCTCCAGCTCCACTTCCCGAGCCTCAGCCCTTTCCAAAGTGTCATTTATCCTTCTGGAAAGGGGAAAGCGGAGCGATGGGCTCCGGGCGATGGGAGGATTATCCCAGAAATCACGAGTAATTCCAGCGGGGTAAGGAATGGAGCCGGGAATGGTTTGGTGCTGGGAGGAGGAGGAGATCAGGTCGTGATCCCAGAGCTCAGCAAAACCCTCTGGAAGCAGAGAGGGACTTGAGGTGATCCCTGATCCACAAAGAAAATCTGGATTCTGCTGGACGAGCCAAACCCCGGCTGGAGAAGGAGCTGGAGGAGAGGATGCTCCCAATCCCAAGGGGGTTTTATGTGCATTTCCAGGGATTTTATGTCCATTTCCAGGATTTTATATGGTAATTTCCGGGATTTTTATGTGCATTTCTGGGATTTTTATGTGCATTTCCAGGTCCTCACCACCTAAACCTGACCAATCTGTTATCCCTCTTTTTTTTTTTTTTTTTTTCCTTTGGGAAGCTGGAGGGAGAGAAAAAAGTCGGGAAGTAGAAAGATTGGCACCGCAAAATAATATCGGGAAGAGACATCGCTGCAACAAAATCCAAGGAAAAGGAACATCCATGAGGCAGGAAAGCGAATCCTGCCCTTGGATCCCTCGGGAAAACCTTCCCTGGGAAGCGCTTGGAATGCGCAGAGGCAAAGCAGGGCCTGCTGAGAGCCCTCGGTGCGGGGGAGCCGCTGCTGCTCCCAAAAATCTTTTTTTGGGATGAGTCCGGTGCTGCCCGGCCATTCCCGCATTCCTGAGCTGGGAAAAGGCTCTCGGGGCGCTTGGGATGTGGGGAACGCCTGGGGAGAAATCGGGATTTTTCCAAGCGTGTGAGAGGTGGGAAATCCTTCCCTGCAGGACCTGGAACCGCGCTGGGGTGCGGGGCGGCGCTGGGATAACCGGGATCGGCTTTTCCATGGAAGGAGGAGGAGGAGGAGGAGGAGGAGGAGGAGCTGTCCCTGGTCCTGGAAAAGGTCTCTCCCGTTTTCGGGAATAGCGAGGAGGGCAAAGCCAGCAGGAGGCTCCATGCAGAACATGCACAGCTCAGATTCCCGCTCAACCCTTCCAATGGACGCCGGGAACGGGGAGGAATCTCCGGGATTCTTGGGAGAGCCAAAGGGAATCCCAACACACACCCCGGCCCCCCCCCCAAAAAAAATCCCAAATCTCCAGCTGCGATCCCGCGGGCGCAGGAAGGGCTCCATGGAGGAGGAACGTTCTGTGTTTTGTGGGATGGGATGGGAGAGGGGTTTGTGTGGAGCTGGGCGGAAAATTCCCAGCGAGGAGGGGAAAAGTTCCTTTATAGGGAAAAAATATCTTTAACGGGGGGAAAAAAAAATTCCTTCTTTAATAAGGAGAAAAACTTCTTCAGGAGGGAGAAAATCCCTCTTTAATACGGAAAACTCACTCCTTAATTTGGGGAAAAAACCCTCTAAAATGGGGGGGGGGGATCTTCTTTAATAGGGGAAAAAAATCTCTTTAATAGGGGGAAAAACCCTCTTTAATAGGGGAAAAAAACCTCTTTAATAGGGGAAAAAACTGCTCTTCTTTAATGGGGAAAAATGTCCTTAATGGAGGGAAACAAAGTGTTTAATAGGGGAAAAAAATCTCTTTCATATGGGAAAAAGTCCCCTCTAAAATAGGGGGGGAAAACCCCTCTAAAATAGGGTAAAAAAAAAACCTCATTAAGAGGGGAGAAAAATAATTTTTAATTTTTTTTTTTTTAATTTTTCCTCTTTAATAGGAGGAAACATTGTTTAATGGGGGAAAAAAAACCTCTTTAATAGGGAAAAAAAATCTTCTATAATATCGGGGGAAAAAAAAAATCTTTAATAGGCAAACCCTGCCCTCTTTAGTATGGGAAAAAACCACTGCTAAAATAGGGGAGGAAACCCCATTGAAATAGGGGAGAAAACCTCTTTAACAAGGAAAATCCCCTATTTAATATAGAAAAAAACAAAAAACTCTTTAATAGGGAAAAGAACCCTCTTTTATAGGGGGAAAAAAAAACCCTTTAATAGGGAAAAAAACCCACTTTAATAGGGAAAAAAAATACTTTAATAGGGGAAAAAAAACCCAATTTCATAGAGAAAAAGCCCCACTTTAATATAGAAAAATCCCCACTTTAATAGGGAAAAACCCCCCACTTTAATAGGGATAAACCCCCATTTTAATACGGAAAAAAAAAACTTTAATAGGGAAAAAAAAACCATTTAATAGGGAAAAAAACCCCAATTTAATAAGGAAAAATCTCCACTTTAATAGGGAAAAAAAAATATTTTAATAGGGAAAAAAACCCCATTTAATAGGGAAAAAACCCACTTTAATAGGGAAAAAAACCCACTTTAATAGGGAAAAAAACCCACTTTAATAGGGAAAACTCCTCACTTTAATAGGGAAAAATCTCCACTTTAATAGGGAAAAAACCCCACTATAATAGGGGAAAAAAAATCCATTTAATAGGGAGAAAACCCCACTTTAATAGGGAAAAAAACCCACTTTAATAGGTAAAAAAACCCCTATTTAATAGGGAAAAAGCCCTGTTTCAATGGGAACTGGTCTCTCTTTGGGCTGGCCCAGCCCGTGGCCACAGCGGTTTGGTTTGGAGATTTTTGAGCGGCTTTTGAGCCTGGCTTAGAGCCCTTTTAATCTTCGCCTAATCCCCGCTGCGGAGCCGCCCCGGCCCCCTTTGTGCCCGGAACCACGGGAATTCCCGACTGGCGCGGCCATTGGAAGGGTTTTAATGAACTTTTCGGCTTAATTGGCAGCTCAATTTGGCAAGCTCCGTCGCCCCCATGCCGGTTACCTCCGGGTACGGTACCTGGGCTTGGCGTGGCTTCGGAGGCAGCGCCAGAGAGAGAGAGAGAGAGGGGGAAAAACGGGAAAACGGGGAGAAGGAGGGAAGAGAAAAACACAGGAATTTATCAAACAGCCCCAACGCGCCGCCGGGACACCGGGAGTCACCAACGAGAGGAGAGAGAGCGGGGAAAAACGGGGTTAAATCCAACCTGGGACGGCGCCTGGAGTCCAGGAATCTGGGGTAAACCAGGAGTCGGGGACAAACCAGGAATCGGGGATAAACCAGGAATCTGGGACAAACCAGGAATCAGGGACAAACCAGGAATCTGGGGTAAACCAGGAATCTGGGACAAACCAGGAATCTGGGGTAAACCAGGAATCTGGGGTAAACCAGGAATCGGGGACAAACCAGGAATCTGGGGTAAACCAGGAGTCAGGGACAAACCAGGAATCGGGGACAAACCAGGAATCGGGGACAAACCAGGAGTCAGGGACAAACCAGGAATCTGGGGTAAACCAGGAGTCAGGGACAAACCAGGAATCAGAGATAAACCAGGAATCTGGGGTAAACCAGGAATCTGGGGTAAACCAGGAATCAGGGAATCAGGGGTAAACCAAGCCAGGGAATCTGGGGTAAACCATGAATCAGGGACAAATCAGGAATCGGGGACAAACCAGGAATCTGGGGTAAACCAGGAATCTGGGACAAACCAGGAATCAGGGACAAACCAGGAATCTGGGGTAAACCAGGAATCTGGCATAAACCAGGAATCAGGGACAAACCAGGAACCAGGGATAAACCACGAATCAGGGACAAACCAGGAATCTGGGATAAACCAGGAATCTGGGATAAACCAGGAACCAGGGAATCTGGGATAAACCAGGAATCAGGGACAAACCCGGAATTGGGGATAAACCAGGAACCAGGGAATCTGGGATAAACCAGGAATCAGGGACAAACCCGGAATCAGGGACAAACCCGGAACCAGGGAATCTGGGATAAACCCGGAATCGGGGACAAACCAGGAACCAGGGAATGTGGGATAAACCACCCCAGGACCCAGGTGAAACACCCAGGAGGGGCCAGCGGCCCCATTCCTTATCCCGTCCGGCAGCTTTGGGCACCACTGGATATTTCCAGCGCATAAAACCGACCCAAATCCATTGAAATTCATCATTTAAAATAGATGTTATATATTATATTAATTTGTATCTGTCGTTATATTAATTATCATATGGTATTATATGTGATTATAATATTATAATCTACTATAATAAAATATAATGTAATATAATCTACTATAATATAATCTACTATAACATACTATAACATACTATAACATACTATAATATAATATAATATAAATCATATATATAATATATATTATATAATATATATCA
Organism: Hirundo rustica; assembly: GCF_015227805.2. Classification (NCBI taxonomy): domain Eukaryota; kingdom Metazoa; phylum Chordata; class Aves; order Passeriformes; family Hirundinidae; genus Hirundo; species Hirundo rustica. The sequence continues at coordinate 6,311,658 of NC_053473.1, forward strand.
TATATAATATATATCTTATATATTATATATATGATATAATATGATAGAATATGATTGGTGTAATATGATGTAATATAATATAATATAATATGTAATATAATACAATATAATATAATATCCATAATATAATATGGTGTGATATGATGTAATATAATATAATATAATATAATATAATATAACACAACATAACATAATATATATTGTATTATATCATATTTATAAATTTAAAATGATAAAATTTATACACCGCGGCTCTCATCTCGCTATCATCAGTGTCCTAAATTCGGGTGTGAACCAGCTAAAAACATCCCATTTTTCACCTTCAATCCAACCCCGGAGCTCTCCCAATTCCTTTTAAAGCAATTCCAGGCCCCTCCCGTGTTTCCCTCGTTTGTTTTCTCCGCGCCCCCAAACCCAATAAATTTCTCTGGATCCCACCCCGGGGGTGTCGGGAATGGTTTCATTCCCCCGGGATGCGGGCAGGGATCGCTTTCCCCACCCGGAGCCATTAGCTGGGATGGGGATGGAGGGAAGGAGAGGAAATCCCATTAAATCCCGGCCCTGACCCAATCCTTAAGGAGGGGAGGGAGCTGCCCTGGGCTCCCTCAGGGCTCCAGGACTTCCACTTAAATTTGATGGATGTTCCACTGCGGGAGTTTTTATCTGATTATGGGGCTGAGACTGGGGCTCTGGAGGCTTTTAGGGTCAGGTGACGCCCGTGGGGTGACAGGGAAGTGGCACCGGGAATTTTACCTCATTATGGGGCTGAGACTGGGGCTCTGGAGGCTTTTAGGGTCAGGTGACACCCGTGGGGTGACAGGGGAGTGGCACCGGGAATTTTATCTGATTATTGGGCTGTCCCACGGCCTGCCACGATGACATTTTTGGGGTTTGTCACCTCCTGCCACGGTGTCATTTTTGGGGTTTGTCACAGCCCGTCACAGTGCCATTTTTGGGGTTTGTCACCTCCTGTCACAATGCTGTTTTTGGCCTGTCCCATGGCCTGCCACGATGACATTTTTGGGGTTTGTCACCTCCTGTCACAATACCATTTATGAGATTTGTCATGACCTGTTTTTTTCCATTTTGGGGGTTTGTCACCTCCTGCCATGATGACATTTTTGGGGTTTGTCACCTCCTGCCACGGTGCCATTTTTGGGGTTGTCACCTCCTGCCATAATGACATTTTTGGGGTTTGTCACCTCTTGTCACAATATCATTTATGAGATTTGTCATGACCTGTATTTTGCCATTTTGGGGGTTTGTCACCTCCTGCCACGGTGCCATTTTTGGGGGTTTGTCACCTCCTCCCACGATGACATTTTTGGGGTTTGTCACCTCCTGCCACGATGCCATTTTTGGGGTTTGTCACCTCCTCCCACGATGACATTTTTGGGGTTTGTCACCTCCTGCCACGATGCCATTTTTGGGGTTTGTCACCTCCTGCCACGATGACATTTTTGGGGTTTGTCACCTCCTGCCACGATGCCATTTTTGGGGTTTGTCACCTCCTGCCACGATGCCATTTTTGGGGTTTGTCACCTCCTGCCACGATGCCATTTTTAGGGGTTTGTCACCTCCTGCCATAATGACATTTATGACATTTTTGGGGTTTGTCACCTCCTGTCACAATACCATTTATGAGATTTGTCATGACCTGTCTTTTTTCCGTTTTTCGGGGGTTTGTCACCTCCTGTCCCCTGGGCAGAGCCGGGCGCTGCCCTTACCTTCATCCAGCAGCGCCGGCGACTCCTCCACCAGGGCCTCTCCCTCTCCCACCTGGGTGCGGGCGCGCAGCACGAAGCGATAGCGGGAGATGGGGTCCGACCTCTGCAGCGTGAACCTCGTCTGGTTGGGGGACAGGTTCTCCACCACCGTCCGCCCCGTCCGCGTCCCGTTAACTGCAGCGGGAAGGACGGGAACTCCTGGGGTGTCCGGCTCGTCCCTCACCCCCTGGAGGGTCCCCGGGGTCACCCTGGGGCTCGGAGCTGGGGAATTGGGAATTGGGAATTGGCCGGCTTGGGGCACTCGGGGACATCCTGGCTTGGGGACCTGCTGTGGGGGACCTCCAGGTGCTCTCAGATCTGGGGATATCACTTCCCAAATCCCGAGTTTGGATGAGCGCACAGACAGCTCTGGCTGCGCCTCAAATCTTCCTAAACCTGATTTTTGAGCTGATTTTCCCTCAAAAATTGAGTTTAGGGAGCTGCTGAGCACCCACCTCCTCCTCGATTGGGTGCAGATGTCCCCAGCTCGTCCCCTCACCACCTCTGTGGGGTCACGGTGGGGCTGGGAGCTGCTAAATGCACCCAGTTTGGGGCACTTGGGGACATCCTGGCTTGGGGACCTGCTCGGGGGACCTTCAGGTGCTCTCCACTGCTCCCAGCTCTGGGATATCACTTCCCAAATCCCGAGTTTGGATGAGCGCACAGACAGCTCTGCCTGCGCCTCAAATCTTCCTAAACCTGATTTTTGAGCTGATTTTCCTGCAAAAATTGGGTTTAGGGAGCTGCTGAGCACCCACCTCCTCCTCGACTGGGTGCAGATGTCCCCAGCTCGTCCCCTCACCACCTCTGTGGGGTCACGGTGGGGCTGGGAGCTGCTAAATGCATCCAGTTTGGGGTACTTGGTGACATCCTGGCTTGGGGACCTGCTCGGGGGGGGACCTTCAGGTGCTCTCCACTGCTCCCTGATCTGGGGATATCACTTCCCAAATCCTGAGTTCGGATGAGCACACAGACAGCTCTGGCTGCGCCTCAAATCTTCCTAAAACTCCGATCCAGCTGATTTTCCCCAAGCCAGGATGTCCCCAGCTGCCCCAAACTGGGTGCATTTACCAGCTCCGAGCCCCACCGTGACCCCACAGAGGTGGTGAGGGGACTCCAACACAACCTGTGCTGGGCGAGCACAAAAAACCACCTCGGGCTGGGCCTAAAACCTTCCTACATCTGAGATCGAACCGATTTCCTTTCAAAAACTGATCCTGGGGGGCTCCCGAGCACCCACCCACCCCTGCAGATTCCCAGGACCCCTCCCTTCCCAGCCATGGAAGTCTCCAGTTCCTCGTGGATGCCCCTGCCCTGACAAAAAGCAGGAAGGGAAGGAATTCCCGGTTCGGCACCGGGAGGAGGAGGCGGGACGTACAGGGCTGGTACCGGAGCGTGTATCCCGTGATGATCCCGTTGGGATGCTCGGGGTGATCCCACTCCAGGTTGATGATTTCCAGGTTGGGCTGCCGGATCCGCAGGTACCTGGGGGAGCTGGGCACTTGGAGGGGAGGGGAGAGGGGAGAAAACACGCACGGGGTGAGGGACCCGGCGCCGGGACCCCGAAATCCCCGCGCGGACGCGCCCCGAACGGACTGCTCCAGGATTTACCCCAAAACCCCGGAGCCGGGTGGGGGTTTTCGGCAGGGAGGAGAAGCGGAGCGGCTCTGGCGGCATCCGAATCCCGTGGGATCCGTGGAATGCAGCTCCAGCCCCACTCCTCCTCTTGGACCCAAACTTCCCGGCCTTCCTTACACCCCGCTCCCATCCCAAGGTTTCCATCCCGAAGATTCCTCTCAGAACCCCCGGAAGTGGCTTCTCTTATCCCCCCAAAAAATCGCTGGGAAGCAGAATTCCAGAGATCTCCCCCCGGGAGCTGTTGCCCACTGCTCCTCACCCCGAGGATCATTTGGGATTTTTGCTGCTTCAACTGCTGAAGGAAGGAAAGAATTATCCAGCCTGGAGTTAAATTATTCTCCTGATTTCCTCCTAATTGCGGTGCCTTAATTGGGGGAAGAGAGACGGGAGAGCTCAGGGATTTATTTTTAGTTGTTCAGGATATCCTTCAGCCTCCTCAATGTCAGTTTGAGTCGATAAAAGGCCTTGGTGGTGCGGGAAAAAATTAAAATCCGCGTTTTCCCCGTGATAAAGGGTAAAATCCGCTGTAATTATTGATTAACGCCACCCAGATGTCCTTATCATCGCCCCAAATCTCCCGACAGGATCACAACGCCCCTGCCTGCAAAACCCACAGGAGCTGAGCCCTTTCTTCTGAAACAACCTCAACAATCCACAGAAAATCCTTAAAAAAAACGGGGATTTTCCCAAGGAATCGTGAAGGAAGAGGCAGCGCTGAGAGACGCCGGGATGGGATGGGGAGGAGGAGAAAAGGGGGGAGCCCAAAATATATTTTGAGACGAGACTTGCAAATCTTTTCTGGCGTTCTCGTGACCTTCTGTGCCCGAGCTCCCTCCTGCGCTGCAGGAAAAGTCACTTCCAGCCGTCGGAATTGCGGCTCCAGCTCAGAATTATCGGCGCCTATAAATAGCTCCTGTGCCAGCGACAAAATTAAACCCTGGAGTTCATCCTTGACACAAGAACGAGGTGCTCTTGCCGAAAAAGCCTGGCAGAGGAATCGGTGAAGGTCCTGGGAAGGTTTTTCCTGCCTTTTCCGGGATGGATCCACCCCCCGCCACGTCCCCAGACCGCTCCTCGGGGACATCTGCGGCTCAGGCTCAAGTCAAGGGCACGGAGCTGCGCCCAGGAAAGGGTTTTGCGAATATTTCTCTGCTTCAGCCCCAAATCTTCCTGGCTGAGATGTGCCGAGCACCTGACAGGGATTTTTGGGAATGCTGAAGGGGTCAGGAGCCGACTCCAGCCGCGGCTTCAGCGGCAGCACCCGGGGGACGCTCGGCTAAAATCCCTCCTGGGCCGCGGCTCAGCTCCCTGGATCTGCTCCACCCAAACCTCTCCCGGCAGGAAAATATTCCCTGTGCGCTGGAACACCCGGAGGCTGGAAATTCCCGGCGTTCTGAAGTTTTTCCACAGGGTGAAAAACTTGAATTTGGGATTTTAGCGCACGGCGACGCGTGGGGCAAGAAGGAGGACTTTAGGCGTTGTCTGGTTCCTTCTTCTTCACCTTCTTCCTCCTCCTTCTCCGTGGGTTTGGGCGATTTTCCGGGTTTGGGCGATTTTCCGCACCGGTAAAACCTGCATGGCGGGCCTTGGGCGGTCATTAATTAGTCATAAACATAAACAACACATGTGTCACCTCGTTATCGGGTAATCAACGCTTAAATAACCCCGGGAAGAGTTAGAGCCAGCTCCAAACCCCCCTCATTTTCTCCGATCTGCCAATCAGAGCCCACACCGGTGAGCCTGAGAGCGACAACGACGGTCCGCGTCCCGACGGGAACGGCGGCTCCCGCGCGTCCATCCCGAGGCAGAGCCGTGGGGCCGCCGTGGGCGCCCCGTGGGCACGTACCTCCCTCCGGGGTGGGGAACTCCTTGGTCTCGCTGCGGGGCCCGTCCCCCCGGCCGTTGGTCACCACCATCTCCAGCTTGTAGTTGCTGTAGGGGAACAGCCGGGACACGGTGCCCCGGCTGCGGTCCCCGGGAAAACTGGCAAACTGCCGCTTCCTGGAGACCCACAGGTTCTTCAGCAAGCTGCTGTCCCTCCAGAAGTAGGCCTTGGAGAAACAGGCGGGCCGGGGGAAGGTTTTTTCCAGTTTAGTTCCGGGGGTTTTGGGGTTTTTTCGCAGGTTAAAAAAAAGCGGGATTTTTGCCTCCAAGGGCGGCTGGAGGCTGTGGAGGTTTTTAGAGGAATTAGCGAAGCTCCATGAGGAAAGCTGGGGGTGGCACCCGAGGAAGAGGATGAGCAGGGGGTTAAGAGCTTCCCAAAACACAGAGCAAAACCACTGAGCTCGGACTAAAGCTGTTCCTAACTCCCAAGGATTAAAATCCGAGTGATCCTCCCTTCCCGCTCGGAGTAGCGGTGGAGAAGGAAAGGTGGGACTCACGAATTAAAGCCCGAATTTGGGAAATCTCCCATTCCAGCCTCTGGCTGTAAATCCTATTCCATGCAGGAACAAGAATCCATTCAGAAAATCCCCCTGAATCAGGAAAAGTGGAGCCAGCAGACGATCGGATTGGGAACGCTGGGATTTGCTGCTGGACACGAGGTTTTGGGAATGTTTTAGGGAAGGGCCCTGCTCAAGGCTCGGCTGGGTTTGAAGGGCTCCATCCTCTGTACATCAGCAGCAAACGTTAAATATCGGATACAAGACCGGAAAGACGGACAAATATTAAATATAAGCCTGGAAAGACCTGGAATATCACGGATCCACTCTGGCTTTAGCGCCCAGTTAGTCCTGACCGCGGGTTTAGGCTCTGCAGGGGTTGTTGATCAGTAAAAGACGCCGTCAGTATTTTGGGGATGACACAAAACCCGACCTGGACAGGGTCACTCCCTCACAGCCCCTTTGCTTCTTCGCCAGGATCATCCCAATCCCTCCCCGTTTTCCTGGAGCGTCCCAAATCCTGCAGCCGAGCCCAGAGAAAGCAGCAGGAGACGTCCCCAGCCCCATCCTGACACCCCAAAGAGCAAATCCTCGGCTCCTGCCCCGAACCCCCAAAGGCTCCTGGGGACCAAAGGAAGTTTTCTGTCATCCCCGCATCCAGCAGCTCCATCCCTGGGAGCCAGCCGGGAATTTCGGGAGGTTCAGCTGTGTTAAGGGTCAGCGGCAGGCGGGGATTTGGGAATTCGGGGTTGGCTCACTCGGTACTCCTTGAGCTGTCCCTGGATGGTGTCCAGGTGCACCCGGGTCCAGGTCAGAGCCACGGCTGTGCTGTTTAAGACTCTGATCCTGACATCCGTGGGCGCAGCCTTGGGATCTGGGCGGGCGGGGATAAAGCGTTAGGAACCTGGGATGGCCCTGGAGCTGGGACAGACGGACAGCTGGACAGCCGGACACCCCTGCTGTGCTTTTCCCATCAAAAATCCCTGGAGCAGAAGCCCCACAACGGCTCCACGTTCTTCCACGGGGAGAAAATAAATCCGATTTCACTCCTCCGGACATCAGGAGAAAATTCCTGATCCAACTAAAAGCGGAAATTCCTGCTGCAGGGAAGGCTCTGGCTCACCTCCCTCTCCAGGTGAGGGATCCAAGCACATCCAACGCTTTCCTGCCTCACCTGTCCCAAAGTTGGACCCCAAATTTCAAAAAAAACCCCCTCATTTCCATGTTTTTGATCAGATATGGTCACATTCCATAGCCCAGGTGGCCATGGATAGGGACACATTCCATAGCCCAGGTGGCCATGGACAGGGACACATTCCATAGCCCAGCTGGCCATGGACAGGGACAAATTCCATAACCCAGGTGGCCATGGATAGGGACACATTCCACTCTCCAGGTGGCCATGGATAAGGACACATTCCATAGCCCAGGTGGCCATGGACAGGGACACATTCCATAGCCCAGGTGACCATGGATAGGGACACATTCCATAGCCCAGGTGGCCATGGACAGGGACACATTCCATAGCCCAGGTGGCCATGGATAAGGACACATTCCATAGCCCAGGTGGCCATGGATAGGGACAAATTCCATAACCCAGGTGGCCACGGACAGGGACACATTCCATAACCCAGGCGGCCATGGACAGGGACACATTCCATAGCCCAGGTGGCCATGGACAGGGACACATTCCACTCTCCAGGTGACCATGGACAGGGACACATTCCATAGCCCAGGTGGCCATGGACAGGGACACATTCCGTAGCCCAGGCGGCCATGGATAAGGACTCATTCCACTCTCCAGGTGGCCATGGACAAGGACACATTCCACTCTCCAGGTGGCCATGGACAGGGACACATTCCATAGCCCAGGTGGCCATGGACAGGGACACATTCCATAGCCCAGGTGGCCATGGACAGGGACACATTCCACTCTCCAGGTGGCCATGGACAGGGACACATTCCATAGCCCAGGTGGCCATGGACAGGGACACATTCCATAGCCCAGGTGGCCATGGACAGGGACACATTCCATAGCCAAGGTGAGCATGGATAGGGACACATTCCATAGCCCAGGCGGCCACGGACAGGGACACATTCCATAGCCCAGGTGGCCATGGACAGGGACACATTCCACTCTCCAGGTTCCCTATGCCTCACCCCCAAAAAAAAGCGGATTTTTATCCCAAATCCCTCGGTGCCCCGCCCACATCCCCAACTCCCCTTACCCTTTTTACGGAACCACCCCCAAACCCCCCCCCGCCTCCCGCGGCCCAGCGCACACTCACAATCCTCCCCGGAATATCCGATGTAGGTGTCGGGCTCCGGGGCTCTGCCGAAGTCGTTCTCGGCCTGCACCTTGATCTCGTAGGGCACGTAGACGGGCGTGTTCCACACCACGTGCCGCGCGCCCCGCACCGTCTCGTTGTGCCAGCTCCCGCGGGGCTCCCGCCGCCGCCAGCGCACGATGTACCGCAGGTTGGGCCCGTAGGCCTGCGTCGCGTTCAGAGGCTTCGGCGCAGAGGAACGGACGAGGGAGAGTGAGGAGAAATGGGGAAAAAAAGAAATAAAAAATGAACCGAAGGGTTGGATTTTCTCCGCCGAGGAGATCCCCCCAAGTTCTGCTGGGCGGCGGGGGTCTTGTTCCGGGCTCTGTCAGGAAATCCCAAAGGAAGGCGAGGTTTTGTTCCCGAGGAGAGGGGAATGAGTTCTCTCCAGGGGCTAAGGCAGGACCAGGAAATTTTACTCACAGAATCCAGGATTTTAATCCTGGAAGGGCTTGGGTGGAAAGAGATTTAAATCCCAGGCCGCTTCCAAGGGCAGGGACGCTTCCACCGGCCCGGATTCCTTATCTGTGTACTTTACCAAACACACCAGACCCGTGCAGAATGCGGGATTACACAACGCACATCCCCACATTCCAGCGCCCATTCCAGCGCCCATTCCCGCTGCCATTCCCGCCCTCCTGGCGGCTCATCCCTGATTTGCGGCTGACCCCTGCTGGCGCAGGGAGCAAAGCAGGAGCAGATCCATAAACCCTCTGCGCCGCTCCGAGGGCTGGAATCCGGGGGAGCTGAGCCTGGAATCCGGCGACTTTGGGCGCCGCCTCTTTTGACTAATTTTTATTTCGAATTTTTTGGATTATTCCTTTTTATCGCAGCGCTGAAAACGGCGCTTCTTGTGCCACCCGCTTTTTTAAATCCGTGGAACCCTGGGACGGTTTGGGTTGGAAGGGACCCGAAATCCCATCCCATTCCAGCCCCATGAGCAGAGGGACACCTTCCGTGATCCCAGGGTGCTCCAGCCTGGCCTCGGGCATTTCCCGTGGGTTTCCTGGGAATTCCATCCCAGCCCCTCCCCACCCTCCCAGGGAAGGATTTATTCCCAATATCCCATCGACCCCTCCGGCACTCTGAGCCCATTCCCCCTCATCCTGCGACTCCATCCCAAAAGGCATCCGAGGAGAACTCACGGTCCACGTTATCTCCATGTTGTTTTTTTGGGTCCCTGCCCCTTGAACTCCCGTTGGGTTTACTTCAGGACCTGGAATTCACACGGAAAACCAAGAGGAGGAATTTTGAAATGCCGGAACAGCGACCGCTGAGTGGTTAAAACCCTGCAAGCCCAAAAGTCCTCCCAAGGCAGAAGCTGATGCCCTGATTTTTTTCCAGAAGTTCCCATCCAGGTTAATGGGACACGAGACTCTCGGTCCTCCGGAAAACCAGGCCATTTATTTCGGAGGCTGTTTTTTGTTCCCGAAATGTCCTAAATCCCTGAAAGGAAACCATTGTGGAGGGAGCGGAGTTTGTCGCTCTGAGCCCGGAACACGGCCGCTGGGAGCCAGCGCTAGATGCCAGCAGATCCTCCAAAAACCTCCCCTGGAACGGGGAAAGGGAGAAATGCAGCGGAGCTGCTGAGATCCAGGCCAATTCCTGGTGCAGAATCTTCCCAAATTCTTTTTTTTTTTTTCCCCCCAAATATTCCCCGGCAAAGCACTGGGCAGACAGAACTGGAGTCTCGGCCGTGGATCCGGGCTGGGTTTTGTTCTTTTGTCACGGAATTTGGGAGGGAAGGGGTCTTAAAAATCACCCGGTGCCACCCCCTGCCATGGGCAGGACACCTTCCCCTACCCCAGGCGGCTCCAAGCCTGGCCTTGGGCACTTCCAGGGATGGGGAAGTCACTTTTTTTTCAGGATAATCTGTGCCAGGGCCTCGCCACCCCCTGGCATTGACCGGCTTTAACAGTAACTAACAACATTTGCGCTGGAGTCTGATTTCCCTGCAGATCTCTGAGCTTCCTATAGCCTGAAAGGACTGGGAGAATTCCCTCAGGAGCACTCCCTCTAAGGAAAAGAAGGAAAAAACCCAAATTTTCCTATAAGAAACGGGTGACTTCGGCATAAACCTCCGCCTTTTGCCGGATCGCCGCTGTCACCCCCCCCCACGGGCTCGAGAATTCCAGGCGCAAAATCCCACTGCCTCCCTCGCCAACCGATTCCTGGGATCCGGGGGAGAGAGCCTCCGGGGAGGAGGCGGGGTGTGGATTCCAAGGACGAAAAATCCCGTCGGGAGCGCTCACTCACGGGCGCCGTTGGTCTGGTAGCGCTCGGAGGACAGGCTGGGCACGCTGCTGCCCACGTCGTTGACGGCGATCACCCGGAACTGGTAGTTCACGTACGGGGAGAGGCTCAGCACGGCCGAGTTGACGCTCCCGGGGTACCGGGAGTGGTTGTGCCAGATTCCCGGCTGGAAGCGGTCCTCCTCGAACTGGACGATGTAGTCTGGGGAAGAGCGGGGAGAGGCGAAGGGTGGAAGGGGTTTGGGGGTGGGAATTTTCTGTTACCCTGGTTTTTCTGAGTTTCTTTATTAGCCTTTCGATTTTCATAACTGGAGTCAGAGCTTTTAGTTACTGTAGGATATTAGAGCAATTTTCTACCTTTTCCCACAGATGTAACATAAACAAATCCTTTGTTTTGCATTCTCTGTCCTTTGTTTGCACATTTCTAACCTGAAAACAATTGTAACTGACAATTGGTCTGGCCACTGAGGCTGAGGGGTGGAAACCCCAAAAAGCCAATCTTCTGCTGGACCCACAAATATATAAAAATAAGAAATAAACACGGGGTCTCTTCTCTCCGCTCTCTCGGCTGTGAGCTGGGATCAGAAGGACCTCTGCCTTGCGGAATCTCTTGTCTGCGTGTGACTGCTCTGTGTGTCTCGGTGACAGTTTTCCGTCTCTGGGGAGAGTGATTTTGGGGGTTTTGGGGGGTTTTGGGGGGTTTTGGGGGGTTTTGGGGGGCAGACCTGTGATGGGGCTGTTGTTGTCATCGCCGGGGATCCACGTCAGCCGCACGCTCCTCTCGGCCAGATCCGTCAGCTCCAAGTCCCGGGGCCGGTCGGGTCGCTCTGTTGGAATGGGATAAATGAGGCTGGAATTGTCCCAGGAGCGAGTCCCAGCTCCCGTCACCTCTCCCAGCCCCGTGGGCAGGATGCGCTCCAGGGCACAATCCACGTCCTGCAGCTCTTCAGGGGACCGGAGTGATGCATAAAATATAAATGTGCTCACGTCTGACAGTGGCTGGCCTGGAAATTCTGCATTTCACAGGAATAATCCTGCTTTTCCAGGAAAAACCCTGCCTTTCCCAGGAAAAACCCTGCTTTTCCAGGAAAAACCCTGCCTTTCCCAGGAAAAACCCTGCCTTTCCCAGGAAAAACCCTGCCTTTCCCAGGAAAAACCCTGCCTTTCCCAGGAAAAACCCTGTCTTTCCCAGGAAAAATCCTGCTTTTCCAGGAAAAACCCTGCCTTTCCCAGGAATAATCCTGCTTTTCCAGGAAAAACCCTGTCTTTCCCAGGAATAATCCTGCTTTTCCCAGAAAAAACCCTGTCTTTCCCAGGAAAAACCTTGCCTTTCCCAGAAAAAAACCTGCCTTTCCCAGGAAAAACCCTGGGATGGGGGAAGCACCAGGTGCTGGTTTAGGGGGATTTGCGACCTTACACAGAGAAATGCAAACGAACAGCAGGGAAAAGACAAAACCTCAGTGGAAACATAAATTTGATAGAAATTCCCTGGTTTTGGGGGGGGGTTTTTGTGTTTTTTTTTTTTAATCTGGTCACAAGGACCAGCTCCTGCAATAACAGGAATAAATTCCAGGTAAGAATAAGGGGATTCCATGCGGGTTTGGTTTTTTTTTTCCTTTTTTTCCCATCAGGATTTCCAAGTACAGGCAAAGCGATCCCTGCGCTCGGGGGCTTGCCGCCGTGGGACACGGGATGCGGTGGAACGGGAGCTCCCCGCCCACCTGGATGTGTTTCCAAGGAATTCCTTCAGGAATATTCCCCCCAAGGAAAAGAAGGAGAAGAAACCCGGCTGCGTCCCAGAATTTGGACGGGGCTTGGGAAAAATCAGCTCCTTCAGGGACAGCTTGGGCAGGACTTGGGAGCCTCAGCTCCCAAGGGACAACCTGGAAGCATCATTCCCCCAGCTTCTTCCCGGCTGCCACCCTTCTCCCTTGGAGCTACCGGTGAGGGGAAACCCCAAAACCAAGGCGGAGAACAAAAGGAAGTCGAGGAATTAGTGACGATTACCTTTGGGCAAATCTCTCAACCGATTAGCGGGGACGGCTGCAAGGTAAGACAGTGCTTTGTTAGCCGGGGTTAGTTTAAGCTTGGGTGGCCAAAGGAGCACCTGGCAAACACAAAGTTCCACGTTTCAGCGGGAATCGGCCCGGCTCGGGAAGCGGAGCGGGAAAATCCTTCCCCCCAGACGCCTCCACTGCTCCCCCCGCGCTCGTTGTTGAGGGCAGAAGGGAAATTATCGGCCCGATGCGGGGTTAATGAGCAGTTAGGGGAGAGGAGGGGGAATAAATCCAGCCCAGGGGGATTATTTGGGGTTGCTGTTCCAGCTGCGGAGGGGCACGGGCAGGTTGTGGCGTTCCCGGGAATCTGAGGCGGCCAGGGGATGACAAATCCCTGTTTTCCAAGTGGCACGAACGTGGGATGGCGTGGATTCGTCCCTCCCTGTGCTGCCAGGGGGACACACGAAGGGGACACGGGGCAGGAGGAGCGGGCTCAGCCCCCATCCCACCCCAACACCCCACTAAATTCACCCCCAAACTCTGGGATTTCCTCACAGATCTCCAACATCCACCCGGGGATGACAAATCCCTGTTTTCCAAGCGGCACGAACGTGGGATGGCGTGGATTCGTCCCTCCCTGTGCTGCCAGGGGGACACACGAAGGGGACACGGGGCAGCAGGAGCGGGCTCAGCCCCAACCCCATTGCTCAGCACCCCAACACCCCACTAAATTCACCCCCAAACTCTGGGATTTCCTCAGGGATCTCCAACATCCACCCGGGGACGTTTTGGCGTGCAACAACTCCCGTTTAATTCCTCGCCCCTCAAAACACCGGGACTTTTTTTTTTTGCGCCGTTTCAGCGCCGCCGTTGGGAGCCGAGGCAGCAGATCCGGCAAGAACGGAATTCCCGCTCTGCCAGCGCCTCCCTGAGCATCCGGGGGACAATCCCGGAGCCCTGATCCCGCTTCCAGCCCGGCCTCGGGGCCGCGGCGTCCCGTTCCAGGCGGTGGGGTCAGGAGGGCTTTACCCAGCACGGTGAGATAAGCCTTGGCCAGGTCCCTGTCCAGCTCCGTGCTGGCCACGCACGTGTAATCGCCCTGGTCCTTCTCGGTCACGCCGAAGATCGTCAGGCCATCCTCCTCCTTCTTCATCCTTCAAGGAAACAACGTCCCAGAATTCCGCCCCGGCTCGCCTAGGAAGCGGCGTCGGAGGCTTGGGTGTTTTGTCTCCCGACAGAATCCAGCCGGGAACTCAACCAGAGCAGGAGAAGGTCTCCGGTCTGGAGGTTTTATCGGCCAAGGGTGCGCCGGGTTATTCTGGGAAAGCTCATTTCCTTAAGGAATCGCGCGCCCCGGGGTGCGTCTGGGGAATGATCACATTTTTAGGACAACGGCCAGCCCTGGGATCAGACCTTGCCTCACAAGAAAGGGGAGTCAGGTGCGGAGAGGAAATTAAAGCTGCGCCAGCCGCAGCGGAGAAACATTAATTCTGGAGCAGCTCGCTGTGAGCCCCCAGCTTTTATCAAGGAGTCCTAAAATAGCCGTGGATAAAACCCGCGGCCAAGTCCGGATTTACTGATAGATCAGCAGGAATTGCTGGAGGCAGCGAAGGAGACGGAAAACGTCAAAAACATCCAACGCTGCTTAGGTGGGACCCCAATATTTATCCCCGGGGACTCCTGGAACGTTCTGCTAAAGAAAAAAAATAATTCTGGGAGAGAAACCGACGGGATTTTTGGGCACAGACCTGCTGCCCAGGTAGAGGGGGACGTCGTCCTTGAGCCAGGTGACCATGAGCCGGAGCGTGGGGTCGTGCTTGACGCGGCAGTGGAGCCGGGGCATGGTGCCCCTCTTGACCACCTGGTCCTCGGGGCCCCTCACGATCCGGGTGGGGTCTGTGTGGGGTCACGGACAAAAGGTCACGTTCCAAACCCCTCAGGACCCCTCAGGATCCGGGTGGGGTCTGCAGGAGGTCGAGGGCTGTGTCCCAAATTTCTCCTGTCCCCCTCAGGATCCTGGTGGAGTCTGTGTGGGGTCACAAAGGGCTGTGTCCCAAATTTCTCCTGTCCCACTCAGGATCCAGGTGGAGTCTGCAGGAGGTCGAGGGCTGTGTCCCAAAACCCCGGGACTCAGAGGAGAGCGGGGTTTCTCGGGAAGGACAACCACGCTTGGGGTGTTTGTCCAGCTTCCAACACATAAATCAATTTGATGAGCCATTAATTCGTGCCGTGACTTTTTTTTTTTAAAAAAAAACAACAACCCCCTTTTCTGCAGTCAGCAGCCGGGGTTTGCTGAGTGAGGTAAAAACAATTCCAGAAATGTTTTGCTGTCCTCAGCCAACCCCGAGGAGCACCTGGGGTCCGTGCTGGTGCTGCTGGTGGCACCTCCCAGCCCCACACCCGAACCGAGCCCTTCCACCATCCCCAGCCCTTGGCTTTTCCCAGCACCACAACGGAATCTCCGCCACTTTAAATCTCCCGGCTCTGACCCTCTGGAAGTTCGGACCAGCCACAACCAACCCCCCTCCACCTCAAGGATCATTCCTGACTCAGCTCCCAGAAAATCCGAGCGTTTTCACCTCAGCTGCTTCTGCTGCAGCTTCCAGATGGATCCAAGATTTTAGCCTCGACTATTTCCGCTGCAGTTTCCGGAGGAGCCGGGATTTTGGCAGCTCTGTGCCCCTACCTTTGACCTCCAGGCGCACCTGGGCCTCGGCCTTGCCCAGGATGCTGGTGGCCACGCAGGTGTAGATCCCCTGGTCCTCCTTCCGAGCCATGAAGATCTCCAAGCTCCCGTTCTCGTGGGCTTTGTAGTTGCCTCCGTCCAGCATGTTCCCCTGGCCGTTCTTAAACCTCCCGACAGCCACAAAGCGCCGTTGGAAGGGAAGGAAAAGCAGGAAACCCCCGCTTTTCCCGCCCCCGGGGATGGGATCCGGCTCTTACCAGCGCAGGGTGGGGATGGGGGACCCGAAAAAGGGACAGTCCAGGCGGGTCCTGTTGTTCTGGATCACCCTGATCAGCTGGTGCTTGGGGCCCAGGATCCGGGGCTGGACATCTGCCGGGAGACAAAATTCCAGCCGTGGAGGAAGGAGGAGAAATGGATTCTGCCGCTCTTCTCCAGCCTTTTCCCCTGTTTTTGTTTTTATTTTGTTTGTTCGTTTCGCTTTTCCGCCCTGTGGAGCTTCTCCATCCCCACTCACCTCCCCTTCCCTCTCCTCCCAGCCTCGCTCTGTGACTCGTATCCCTGGATTTGCCCGGCCTTTGCCTGGTTTGAATCCATGGCAATGGATTCCTGCCCCAGAGCCCGGGGCCTCTGTGCATTCCCTCAGAGCAGCAAAGGGGGAAAGTCATGGAAAAATTCTGCAGGGAAAAGGGGGCTTGGAAAAACCAGGGAAAAGGACTTTTACATGGGAATACGGTAATGGGATAAAGGGGAATGATTTTAAACTAAAATGGGAGAGTTTAGGTGGGATATTGGGAAGAAATCCCTGGCTGGGAGGGCGGGGAGGGGCTGGGGTGGAATTCCCAGAGAAGCTGTGGCTGCCCCTGGATCCCTGGAAGCGTCCAAGGCTGGGCTGGATGAGGCTTGGAGCAGCCTGGGACAGTGGAAAGTTCCATTCCCCCATCCACGGCAAGAGGGTGGAATTTCGGATGAATCCCAGAACCCGCTGGTTGGGGAAAGGTTGGGAAAGGGTGGGAAAAAGGGTGGGAAAAAGGGTGGGAAAAAGGGTGGGAAAAAGGGTGGGAAAAAGGGTGGGGAAAAGGTTGGGGAAAAGGTTGGGGAAAAGGTTGGGGAAAAGGTTGGGAAAAAGGTTGGGAAAAAGGTTGGGGAAAAGGTTGGGGAAAAGGTTGGGGAAAAGGTTGGGGAAAAGGTTGGGGAAAAGGTTGGGGAAAGGTTGGGGAAAGGTTGGGAAAAAGGTTGGGAAAAAGGTTGGGAAAAAGGTTGGGAAAAAGGTTGGGAAAAAGGTTGGGAAAAAGGTTGGGAAAAAGGTTGGGAAAAAGGTTGGGAAAAAGGTTGGGAAAAAGGTTGGGGAAAAGGTTGGGGAAAAGGTTGGGGAAAAGGTTGGGGAAAAGGTTGGGGAAAAGGGTGGGAAAAAGGTTGGGGAAAAGGGTGGGAAAAAGGGTGGGAAAAGGGTGGGAAAAAGGGTGGGAAAAAGGGTGGGAAAAAGGGTGGGAAAAAGGGTGGGAAAAAGGTGGGGAAAAGGGTGGGAAAAGGCTGGGAAAGGTTGGGAAAGGTTGGGAAAGACTTTTACAATCAGCAGCTCCAGCCCTGGACCCAACACCACCTCGGCACTAAGCGCCACATCCACCCTGTCGGGATGAGCTTTGAGGCCCTTTCCCGCCCGGCCCATCCCCGGATTCCGCGGAAGTCCGGGCTCTGGAATTCCGGCTGGCTCACCTGTCACCCTGCTTTTCCTGCGTTTTTTAAAGCCTTTTGATTGTTCATAAGATGGAGTCAGACCTTTTAGCTGCTGCGCAATACTAGGAGCAGTTTCTACCTTTTCTCACACACGTAACATAAACAAACCCTTTGTTTTTCATTCCCTGTCCTTTGTTTTTCATTCCCTGTCCTTTGTTTGCACGTTTCTAACCTGAAAACAATTGTAACTGACAATTGGTCTGGCCACTGAGGCTGGGAGGTGAAAACTCCAGAAGCCAATCCACAGCCAGACCCACAGATGTATAAAAAGTAAGAAATAACCAGGCAGAGGGGCTCTGGGCTTGGCTCAGCCTCGGGCTCTCTCGGAGGAACGTCTCCGCCCTGCGAATCCCTCGTCCCCGAGCGGTCGCCCTGCGTGCCGCCGTCCCACCCACTCACCCAGCACGCTGACGAAGGCGTTGGCCAGCAGGTACCCGTGCTCGTTGGAGGCGTTGCACTGGTACACGGCGCTGCTGCCGATCTGCGTGTCCCGGAACACGATGGTGTCCCCGGACACCTCCCGGCTCGGGTTCGGGGGAGACGCTGCAAAACAAGCATGGTCCCATGCCCGGTGAGAATTCCCAGCCCGGCTCCACAAGGCGGCGGCGGGGTGTGAGCGCCGCAGGCACGGCTGGGAGAGGCTGGGAGAGGCTGGGAGGGGCTGGGAGGGGCTGGGAGCGTCCCGACAAACGGCGGGATTCACGCGGAGCCCACGAGGGTGCTGGATCCCGCCAGAAACTGCGGCTCGTGCTCAGCCAGGAGATCCTGGGCTGGGATTTGGGCTGGGATTTCAGCTGGGATTTGGGCTGGGATTTTGGAGGAGGCAGCAACTCTGGCTCGTGCCCATCCAGGAGATCCTTGGTTGGGATTTGGGCTGGGAGTTGAGCTGGGATTTGGGCTGGGATTTGGGATGGGATTTTGGAGGAGGCGGCAACTCTGGCTCATGCTCAGCAAGGAGATCCTTGGTTGGGATTTGGGCTAGGATTTGGGCTGGGATTTGGGCTGGGATTTTGGAGGAAGC
Source organism: Hirundo rustica (assembly GCF_015227805.2). Lineage (NCBI taxonomy): Eukaryota > Metazoa > Chordata > Aves > Passeriformes > Hirundinidae > Hirundo > Hirundo rustica. Next base: position 6,329,460 of record NC_053473.1, read on the forward strand.
AGCAACTCTGGCTCGTGCCCATCCAGGAGAACCTTGGTTGGGATTTGGGCTGGGATTTGGGAGAAGGAGGCCCATTCTCTCCCTCCCTCACCTTCGATGGGCTCTCCGTTCACCAGCCACTGGATGGAGGGTTTGGGATTCCCGTTGGCCCGGCACACCAGCCTCCCGTCCTCTCCGGGCGCCAGGATCAGGTTCTCCGGCTCATCCAGCCAGTAGGGAGCAGCTGGAAAACAGCCGGGCCCCGGTGACACAGGGACAGCGGCACCAGCGCCGAAATCCCTGCTCCAACGCTTCCTGGGGCGGGGGAAAGGGATGGAAACACCCAGCGGGATTCCCGGGATTCGGTGAAGGAGGAGAGACCCCGTTCCTTCTCCGTGGCCACACAATCCCACCACCACCGCTGTCAGCGGGAATTCCCATCTCCCGCCAATTTTGGGGGCGTTTGGAAGAGATTTAACTTGGAAAAGGGAAGATTTAGACGGGATACTGGCAGGGAATCATTCCTCGGGAGGGTGGGGGGTGGCCTGGGATGGAATTCCCAGAGAAGCTGCGGCTGCCCCTGGACCCCTGGAAGTGTCCACGGCCGGGTTGGATGGGGCTCGGAGCACCCTGGGACCATGGAATGTGTGATCTCTCAGGTCCTTCCAACCCGACCCATTCCACGATTCCCGGAAGAACGCGGAGGCGGAGCGCTCCCGCCCCCAGGGACGGGCCCCGCCGCCCATCCCAGCATTCCACGATCGTCCCCTCCCGGCTCCGGGATCCAAAGAGGGAAGGTAAAGGCGACGTACCCTTCACTCTCACCGAGATCGTGTGGCGGATGCTTCCCATCTTGTTGGAGGCCAGGCAGAAATATTCCCCGGAATCCTCCTCGGACACGTTGGAGATGCGCAGGGCCTTGTTGAAGTTCTCCAGCTTGGTTTTTCCCGCCGGCAGCTCCCCGCCTTTCTTGTACCACATGATGTCCGGTGCTGGTCTGAGGAGAGGCGAGCGCGTCAGAGCTTTTCCAAAGGCAAGGGAACGACTCCCGAGCAAGGAGCTGTTATCCCCAAATAACTGTGGAATTCCCATTCCGGGAACCACCAAAGCCCAGGGAGAAGCTCTGATCCAGCTGAGCTTATTCCCGTCACCGCTGCCCCTAAACCACGGCCCTGAGCATTCCCAGGACACAGATGTCCTGCCCCACACGGTGCTGAGGAGCTCCCGGGAAATTCCCAAACTTTAGGACGAACCAGTGAGGAATTATCCTTGGGCAAGGATCTGAAAACACCTGGAAACTCCAGCATTTCCGCTGGCTCATCGAGCCGGCGACGGGAGCACTGCTAGCAACCACAAAGGAGGGAATGATCCCTTCTCCCACATCCAGGGGCGATTCCTTGCCCTGATCCCGCTGGGAATGGCCGGGGATCGCCCTCTCCGTGGTACGTACACTCCGGAGGCGATGCACTCCAGCAGGAGATCCACCCCTCGGAGAACCATCTGGCTGCTGGAAGTTCCGTAGGGATACATGAAGCTGGGAGTGGTTTCCGTGATCCCTCGGGCTGGAATCAGTGGGAGAGAAAGGGAAAACAAAAACAAAAACAAAAACAAAACAAAACAAAAAAAAAAAAACCAAAAAACAAAGAAAACAAAACACGGGTCTTTTAAAGGTCTCCGGAAATTCGTGGAAGTTGTCGCCTCCCGGGCCATCCCGGGATTCTGAACTCACCCAGGAATGTGCCTGGAAAGGAAAGGAGGGCTCCAAATGGATTTGGGATTTAAAAAAAAAAAGGAGGGGGAGAGAGGAATTTTGGAGGGCAGGGAAGAGAAGGAGCAGCAGAGGGAGCTGAGAGCTAGGGACACTCCCCATTCCATCAGTTCCCGCTTTTCCTGCCCTCCCTGCCTCTGGAAAATGGGCTGGAATCAGATGGAATTGGGAAATATTGATGGATGTAACACATAACGATAGAGAGCAGGAAGAACGGGCGCGGAAAGGGTTTGTTCAGACCCAGAGCCGCTTTTCCACGGAAATCTCCGGGATACGGAGCGTTCCCGGGGCTCCAGCAGCACCGAGGAGGTTCTCCAGCTTTCCTGGAGGCCTGGAATGACGATTCCCCTTGGAAAGGGACAGCTCAGCCACCAAAATGACCCATTTAGGGCTGGAGAGGGAAGTTTAACGGGAGAAAAACAAAGGGAAGGCACAAGACAATTCCCTACGGATCCACACACGGTGAAGGCCTCTTTTTGCAGGGGGAAAAATTAATTATTCATGGGAAAAATTCCATTAGGAAGTGGAAGGACTGACCTAGATCTGGATCAGTGAGGACAGAACAGGATGAGATGGGCGGGAAGGCAGCAGCAGCAGGGATGGAGGTTATGGGATTAGGAGTGGGATGGGAGCAGGGGCACAAGAAATCCTGGAGCAATCCGTGGGGAGAGAACATCCTGGTTCTGGAGCAGGATTTGGGATGCGGCTTCTGCTGCCCCAGAATTTCCTTGGCTCAGTGAGGGGGAGGCAACCGGGATTTGGGGGATTTGGGGAAACTTCCAGAGCTGCAGCAGGGGAAGGAGGAGGGGAGCGAGGACAGGAATTCTTCCTGGAATTCCCACCTTAGGGAAGGAAAACCCGACCGCAGGATTAATCCACAGAGTCCTTGGAATTGGTTCCACACCCACATCCCGCCGCTCCCACGGGCTCCACGTGCGCTCCCAGTTAGTTAATTACGGATTAATGGATTACCAGGGCAGGAAAATCCCGGCTTTATCCCGAGTTCTCCGGGTCTCTTTGCATCCCTGCTCCCGGAGAAAGTCTCATTCCCGGTTGAACCAGCTCAGCCCATCCCAGGGCAGAGCTCCCAAACCTCCAGCACGGCCGGGAGCTTCTCCCATCAAACCAGAAAAGTGGGAATTCATCCTTTCATCGGCCAAGCCTGGCTTTGATCAGGATTTATTCCCACTCCGGATCCCGTGGGATAACCGGAAGCGGAGCGAGCTGGATCTTTCCAGCCTGTATCAGTGATGGCAATTAAAAATCAGGGAGATTAATTAGTACCCTCCTGGCTTTAATTAACCTAAGGACAGCACGGAAAAAAAATCTGATTGTTGCCTCAGCACAGCACCATTAATAAATAATAATTAATAAATAATGAATTATGAATAATAATTAATAAATTATAAATATTTTGCTGTTTCCAGCAGGGAGCAGCCAGAAATTCCCTCAGAACCAGAGGCTCTGAGCTTGTGGAAGTTCCAGCTGGAAGTGACAAGGTTTCCCTCGCCCCTCTGGGCGGATCCGAGCTGGAAAAATGAATCCCGGGGCTGTTAACTCCGGCCTAAAAATCGACTCTGCTCCCAAGCTTTGCTGTGGACTGGGATCATCCCAGAAACATCCCGGAGCTGCCAGCTGCCCCTTTCCCATCTAAAGTTCCTCCTTTTCCAGGGATGTGCCCATCCCGACACAGCCAGGCTCATGGGACAAAACAGGGGTTTGATTCCATTGAAAGGGGGAAAAAAAAAAAAGTGGGAAATTCTGCTGATGAAATATTCCGTTTGTGCTTTTGGATCGTTTTTTCCCCCCCAGTGATTGCAGCCATTTTGCCCACGGAATTCCGGGAATCATCGCTCCGAGCCCTGGGGACACGGGGTGGGTGGCACTTCCTGCGGTTATCCCGGGGAGGAATTTGGGACAAGCGCCCCACGGATCTCCAGTGCTCCACATCGCCGCATTCCCAAGCTCAGGAACATCGTGGGAATGGGATTCACGGCCTTCCAGACCCCTTTTTCCAGCTGCCCCTGGAGCTGAGCCGGGATCGTGGGGATCAGCACCCCAAGGAGGAACAGCCGGGAGCCCCAGACGCCCCCAGCGCCTCAAATCCCTGGGATTCACTTCCCTCTCCACATCCCAAAGCCTCCAGCATTCCCAGCCAGGGCATTCCAGGGAGGAACGCTGGGGCAGAGTTTTTATCCCCAGCTCATTAATTATGGAGTTAATTAGGGCCTGGGTCGGAGTCCAGGTCTGCACAGGGGTGGGGGAGCGGGACCTGAATCCTCAGGAGCCAGGAAGTTTTCCAGGGAATGTCACAACACAAACAGCAGGAAGTTTCTCCTGTGCACCCACGGAATCGAGGGACGGAGCGGGATTGTGCGGATAAAATCCCATTTTCCTGATGGAGTCACTCCTGAGATCCCTTTTCCCTGAACAAAGACACCCAGTGGGAATTCCGGAAGCCCGGGAAAACTCTCCGCTGGAATTCCCTTTGTCCCTGTCCCATCTCCCGTCCTCTCCCTTCCAGGCGGTTGATGCCGCCCCCACCGAAGATGATTTTGCTGCCAATCCCTTTTCCCAGCCGTTTTTCCAAATATTTCCAGCCCATTCCGGCTCCTCCTCCCAGGCAGATCCCGCTTCCCAGCCTTTCCCGGCTCCTCAGCACCCTCCAAGCCCTCCTGCTCCCGATGCCAGGATCCCAATTCCCTTGGCCGCGCCCTGCCCTGGCACATCCCGCTCCTGCCGCTCTCCAGCTCTCCCTGCTCCCGGCTCCGCGTCCCCAAAAATCCCGCTGGGATGGGAATTGTGCCCTGGGCACGAAGAAGCTCCGGCTTCCAGGGAATTCACTCCAGGACACGCTGGGGACAGCAAGGGATGTTCCCGGAGCTGACCCCAAAAAAACCCCGGCCCCAAAAGCAGCAGGAAGCGAAGCTCCGGATCTGGGAGCGGCTGGAATCCGCGGTGGCTTTGGAGGGGTGGAATTCCCAGGATTCCCTGTGCTCCCAAACCTGCCCCCATCTCCCGCTCCCGAAAATCCCTCACTGCTGCCCTTGTTATCCCAACGCATCCCGGACAATTCCAACCCGCTCCCAGGGCACCCATCCTGGGTTTTTTGGGATGGGATTCTCCCAGCAGGAGCAGAATCCAAAGGGAATTCCCTGCCCAGATTTAGGATTTTGGGGTGGGATTCTCCCAGCAGGAGCAGAATCCGAAGGGAATTCCCTGCCCAGATTTAGGATTTTGGGATGGGATTCTCCCAGAATGGGCAGAATCCAAACGGAATTCCCTGCCCAGATTTAGGATTTTGGGGTGGGATTCTCCCAGCAGGAGCAGAATCCAAAGGGAATTCCCTGCCCAGATTTAGGATTTTGGGGTGGGATTCTCCCAGCAGGCGCAGAATCCAAAGGGAATTCCCTGCCCAGATTTAGGATTTTGGGGTGGGATTCTCCCAGCGGGCACAGATTCCAAAGGGAATTCCCTGTCCTGACAAAGGGCAGGAGCCCGTGGAAGCATCCAGCACGTCCCCAACCTCTCTGCACAGAAATCACCCAGATTCCAGGAAAACCCAAACATTCCTCTTTTCCTTCCCTCTTTTCCTTTCCTCCCCGCCTGAGTTCAGCTGGGAACACCGGGAGCGCTCCCTCTGGAAACGCTCCCTCTGGAAACACAGAAAACAGGGAAGAGGATCTGCCGTTTAAACCCTGAGCTTTGCTGAGGACAGGACGGGGAAGGACCGAACTCGGCTCAGCCAGATCCTAAAAAAACAAACCCCAAACCTCCCAAGCCGGGCTTAACCGGCTCAAACCCCGCTGAGCGGAAAAGGGGGAATTCTGCGGGATTTGGGAAACGGGGAATTCCGCCGGCTCGGACGGATTTGTGCCGGCAGATTCTGGCGGAGCTGAGGGCAGGACGGGGAAGGACCGAACTCTGCTCAGCCAGATCCTAAAAAAACAAACCCCAAACCTCCCAAGCCGGGCTTAACCGGCTCAAACCCCGCTGAGCGGAAAAGGGGGAATTCTGCGGGATTTGGGAAACGGGGAATTCTGCCGGCTCGGACGGGTTTGTGCCGGCAGATTCTGGCAGAGCTGAGGGCAGGACGGGGAAGGACCGAACTCGGCTCAGCCAGATCCTAAAAAAAAACCCCAAACCTCCCAAGCCGGGCTTAACCGGCTCAAACCCCGCTGAGCGGAAAAGGGGGAATTCTGCGGGATTTGGGAAACGGGGAATTCTGCCGGCTCGGACGGGTTTGTGCCGGCAGATTCTGGCGGAGCTGAGGACAGGACGGGGAAGGACCGAACTCGGCTCGGCCAGATCCTAAAAAAAACAAACCCCAAACCTCCCAAGCCGGGCTTAACCGGCTCAAACCCCGCTGAGCGGAAAAGGGGGAATTCTGCGGGATTTGGGAAACGGGGAATTCTGCTGGCTCGGACGGATTTGTGCCGGCAGATTCTGGCGGAGCTGAGGGCAGGACGGGGAAGGACCGAACTCGGCTCAGCCAGATCCTAAAAAAACAAAAACCCCCAAACCTCCCAAGCCGGGCTTAACCGGCTTAAACCCCGCTGAGCGGAAAAGGGGGAATTCTGCGGGATTTGGGAAACGGGGAATTCCGCCGGGCTCGGACGGGTTTGTGCCGGCAGATTCTGGCGGAGCTGAGGGCAGGAGGGGGGTCAGTGGGGTTAGGCGGGGCTGGGTTAAGCCGGGACCCCCAAAGGCAGCGTGGACTCACCGCGGTACATGGCGGGGGAATTTCCTAAGGACGTTTCGTTATGGGACTTCTCTGCAATTAAACAGAACACCGTGAGCAGCGCCGGGGACGGACCGGGAGGGGGGGCACGGGAATTCCCGAAAAAAACCAGCCGGGAGCTGGGGACACGGGGAGTTCCCGAAAAAACAGGGGGAGGCGTGGGGAATTCCCGGAAAAAAACAGGACAGGAGACATGGGGAATTCCTGAAAAACAGCCAGGATGGGGGCTCAGAAATTCCAAAAAAACCCCAGGACAGGAGACACGGGGAATTCCCATAAAACAGGACAGGAGACATGGGGAATTCCTGAAAAACAGCTGGGACTGGAGACACGGGGAATTTACAAAAAACAGCCGGGACAGGAGATGCAGAAATTCCCAAAAAAACAGGACAGGAGACACAGGGAATTCCCAAAAAACAGGACAGGAGACATGGGGAATTCCTGAAAAACAGCTGGGAGTGGAGACACGGGGAATTCACAAAAAACAGCCGGGACAGGAGATGCAGAAATTCCCAAAAAAACAGGACTGGAGACATGGGGAATTCCCAAAAAACAGGACAGGAGACATGGGGAATTCCTGAAAAACAGCAAGGACAGGGGACACAGAAATTCCCAAAAAAACAGGACGGGGACACGGGGAATTGCCAAAAAAACAGCCAGGGTGGGAGACACAGAAATTCCAAAAAAACCCCAGGACTGGAGACACGGGAAATTCCTGAAAAACAGCCAGGGTGGGGGACACAGAAATTCCCAAAAAACCAGGACAGGAGACATGGGTGATTCCCAAAAAACAGCCAGGATGGGGAACATGGGGAATTCCTGAAAAACAGCAAGGACAGGGGACACAGAAATTCCCAAAAAACCAGGACAGGAGACACGGGAAATTCCCAAAAAACAGCAAGGATGGGGGACATGGGGAATTCCCAAAAACCAGCCAGGACAGGGACAGGGTGGAAAACACGGGAACATCCCAAAAACCAGCCAGGACAGGGACAGGCGGGAGCAGGGATCCAAAAGCACTTGGAGCGCGGCGCCGTCCAGGACAACCACAGGCGGGAAGAGCGGGAAAAGGGGCTGATTTCCCTCTCCAAGGGGCGGGAAGAGCTCAAACCGAGGGAATTGTGGAGCAAATATTTCCTTGGAATGTTTCTCCCACCGGAAATCTTTGGGGAAAACCCCAAAAAAATTGGAGGAATTTGGAGGGGGGAAATGTTTGGGATTTTTTTCCTCTGTTTTTTTTTTTTTTTTGACTACAATAATTCCATACTCCAGCTGCTCATTCCCATGGGATGGACACAGCTGGACAATGATGGAGGAAGGCAAGGAGGAGATGAAGTAATAATAATAATAATAATAGCAATAATTATAATAATAATAAATGTTTTAAGACCACAACCTGCTGAATAATAATAATAATAATAATAATAATAATGATGTTTTAAGATCACAACCTGCTGAATAATAAAAATACTAATACTAATATTAATACTAATACTAATAATAGTAATAATAATGTTTTCATGCAGAACCAGCTGTAAAATCCCTTTTAATTCCAAGTTAATTCATGGAGGTGGTGTCCAGCTCCTCACTGAGCTCAATTCCCATGAAGAATGAAATGAATCCCTCATTCCCTGGGAATCGGGGATTTCCCACCCGGCCCTGCCCTCCCCAGAATCCCAAACCCCGGGCTGGAGCCCGGGAATATCCTGGCACAGCCACATTCCCGAGCCTTCGGCGCCTCAAATCCCTGTGTCCCGGCCAGGGGTTAGGAGAGTCCAGAAAATTCCCAGGAGCTCCCCAGACCTGAAGAAATCCCACAGAAATTCCCTCAGGAATTTGTGATCCCTGCGCCAGATCACCTCTGGATATTGGGATCATCCTGGACAGTAGGAACACTCCAGATGCGTCAAAACTCTGCAATTTATCCCAAACTCATGGAATCGGCGATTCCTGCGTTTCCCTGGCGATGGTGGGAACTCTCCATTTGTGCTTGAAACATTCCCAGCTTTATCCCCACTTGGGAATTTGGTGATTCCTGCTTCCAGCTACCCTGGAGACAGTGAGAATGCCACATCCCCGACAAAACATTCCCTGGTTTTATCCCAAGGTCACGGAATTGGCGATTCCTGCATTTCCCTGGCAATGGTGGGAACGCCCCATCCGTGGGACATTCCCAAACTCACGGAATTGGCGATTCCTGCATTTCCCTGGCAATGGTGGGAACGCCCCATCCGTGGAACATTCCCAAACTCATGGAATTGGTGATTCCTGCATTTCCCTGGGGATGGTGGGAACGCCCCGTCCGTGAAACATTCCCAAACTCATGGAATTGGCGATTCCTGCATTTCCCTGGGGATGGTGGGAACGCCCCGTCCGTGAAACATTCCCAAACTCATGGAATTGGTGATTCCTGCATTTCCCTGGCGATGGTGGGAATCCCCCATCTGTGAAACATTCCCAAAGTCATGGAATTGGCGATTCCTGCATTTCCCTGGGGATATTGGGAACGCCCCGTCCGTGAAACATTCCCAAACTCATGGAATTGGTGATTCCTGCTTTTCCCTGGGGATGGTGGGAACGCCCCATCCGTGGGACATTCCCAAACACCCGGAACTGGTGATTCCTGCATTTCCCTGGGGATGGTGGGAACGCCCCATCCGTGGGACATTCCCAAACTCACGGAATTGGTGATTCCTGCATTTCCCTGGGGATGGTGGGAACGCCCCGTCCATGAAACATTCCCAAACACCCAGAACTGGCGATTCCCGCATTTCCCTGGGGATGGTGGGAACGCCCCATCTGTGAAACATTCCCAAACTCATGGAATTGGCGATTCCTGCATTTCCCTGGCGATGGTGGGAATCCCCCATCTGTGGAACATTCCCAAACACCCGGAACTGGCGATTCCTGCATTTCCCTGGGGATGGTGGGAACGCCCCATCCATGGGACATTCCCAAACTCATGGAATTGGCGATTCCTGCATTTCCCTGGCAGTGGTGGGAACGCCCCATCCGTGGGACATTCCCAAACTCATGGAACTGGCGATTCCTGCATTTCCCTGGCGATGGTGGGAACGCCCCATCCGTGAAACATTCCCAAACTCATGGAACTGGTGATTCCTGCTTTTCCCTGGGGATGGTGGGAACGCTCCATCTGTGAAACATTCCCAAACACCTGGAATTGGCGATTCCTGCATTTCCCTGGCAATGGTGGGAACGCCCCATCCGTGAAACATTCCCAAACTCATGGAACTGGTGATTCCTGCATTTCCCTGGGGATGGTGGGAACGCCCCATCTGTGGGACATTCCCAAACACCTGGAATTGGCGATTCCTGCATTTCCCTGGCAGTGGTGGGAACGCCCCATCTGTGGGACATTCCCAAACTCATGGAATTGGCGATTCCTGCTTTTCCCTGGCAATGGTGGGAACGCTCCACCCGTGAAACATTCCCAAACTCATGGAATTGGCAATTCCCGCATTTCCCTGGTGATGGTGGGAACGCCCCATCCGTGGGACATTCCCAAACTCATGGAACTGGCGATTCCTGCATTTCCCTGGGGATGGTGGGAATGCCCCATCCGTGGGACATTCCCAAACACCCGGAACCGGCGACTCCCACACCGAACCCCCTCTCCACCCCCAAACCCGGGAATCCACGACCCCTCCCTCCCCACTCCCCCCCAAAACCCCACCGCTCCCTCGCCCCACCCCAACCGAACCACGGCAGCCTCGGTTTGGGATTCCCGGCCGGAATTCCCGAGGGGATAGACCCCGGAAGCGGCGAGCCACTTACTGGTTTTGACCTTGAGGGTGTAGGGGTTCTTCTGCTGGATGGTGTGGGTGAAGTGGAAGCGCGCGTTGCAGCTGTAGTCGGTCAGCGCGTCCTGCGCCAGCACGTTGGAGAAGTAGAGGTCCCCGTTGTGGCCCTGGGACACGCGCTTGTCCTGCGGGATCGGCTCCATGGCTGCGGGAGAAGGGCGGGAATCCGGGATTTACCCGGGAAGGGGGATCAGGGAGGCGCCCCAGGGAGCGTCCCACGGTGACTGTGGATCCCCCCACAGTCGTCCGTTGGGTGCAAAGGGCAGGGAAGCGCCGTTTGTTTTTTTCCCCCCAGGAAAACTCTGCTCCTCGGAGCGACCTTGAAGCAGGGGAGTTGGAGCACTGTGAGACGAAAGAAGCTCTGGTTTTTTGGTTTTTTTTTCTGCAAGTTAGTTAGTTTGTTTAGTGCTAGCGTAGTTAGACGCTGTAGAATAGCCAAAGCTTTTTTTTTTTCCCCTTTTTTTTTTTCCTTCTTTTTTTGTCCTCTCCTCGGAACTGTTCCAACCTCTCCGGACTAAGGACCTGGGGAAGCACCGGGGGCCTCCACAGGGGACCCACCCCACCAAGACCAGCCCTGCACATCTCCTTTTCTCCCAGCGCCAGCGGAGACGGAGCGGTGGAGCACAGTGACGACCCTCGAGGAGACTTTCTTTAAGTTTGTTATCCCTCTGTAAGCGGCACGAAGCTCTTGTCATCGGGTATTGTGCTGGGAGTGCTTTGCCTGTTTAATAAACAGGTTTTTTCCACTTCTCTCTGAGGAAATCTTTTTTCCCGAACTGGTTGGGGGACGGGAGGGGGGCCCCGTGGGAGGGTTTCTCCCAAAATCTGCCTGAAACCAGCACAGGAGGCGAGGGCGATGCCCGGAGTTTGTTTTCGTGGTTTTCCGGCTCCGCGCTGCGCAGGGCGCAGCTCCAAAGCTCACGTTCGGCGCGGTTCCGCTCTCATTCCAGGGGTGGGAATGAGCCCGGACACGCGCTGCTCCTTTGGAACGCTCGGAAATGGCGCTGGGATATCGCTCGGCACCGCTCACGGTCCCGACTGCGGCTGTTCCGCGGCTGCTGGCAGCAGCTGCTGCAGGAGGCTGCAGGGATCGGGGTGCAACACTGCAGGATTGGTGTGAAACAGTGCAGGGATCGGGGTGCAACACTGACTGCAGGATTGGTGTGAAACAACACTGACTGCAGGATTGGTGTGAAACACTGCAGGATTGGTGTGCAACACTGCGGGATTGGTGTGCAACACTGCGGGATTGGAGTGCAACACTGGCTGCAGGATTGGTGTGAAACAGTGCAGGGATCAGTGTGAAACACTGCAGGATTGGTGTACAACACTGACTGCAGGATTGGTGTGAAACAGTGCAGGGATCGGGGTGCAACACTGGCTGCAGGGATTGGTGTGAAACAACACTGACTGCGGGATTGGTGTGAAACACTGACTGCAGGATTGGTGTGAAACAGTGCAGGGATTGGTGTGCAACACTGGCTGCAGGGATTGGGTGCAACACTGACTGCAGCTTTTCCCTCTCCAGCCCGTGACTGCAGGCTCCGACAGCAGCCTCTGATGCAGACGCAGCCTGACGTCCCAGCAGTGACCCTGAAGCAGGAGGAGGGGCCCCAAACTAACAGAAACTCCCCTAAATTAGCAGGAATTAATTTAAACTAACAGGAACTCCCCTAAATCAGCAGGAATTACCTTAAACTAACAGAAACTATCCTAAATCAGCAGAAAGTGCCCTAGATCAGCAGAAAGTGCCCTAAATTAGCAGGAATTAATTTAAACTAACAGAAACTCCCCTAAATTAGCAGAAAGTGCCCTAAATTAGCAGGAATTACCTTAAACTACCAGTAAGGACCCTAAGGTAGCAGCCACGATCCTAAACCAGCAGTAACAACCCTGAACTATCAGAATCAAACCCGAATTATCAGAACCAACCCCAAACTATCAGAACCAAACCCGAATTATCAGAACCAACCCCAAACTATCAGAACCAAACCCGAATTATCAGAACCAAGCCCGAATTATCAGAACCAAGCCCGAATTATCAGAACCAAACCCAAATTATCAGAACCAAACCCAAACTCTCAGCACCAACCCCAGACTCTCAGCAGCGCCGCCACCCCCGGTCACTCTGAGCCCCAGAGGCCAGGGAGCCGCCGTTCCCAGGATTCCCGTCGGGAAAGGCGCTCCCGGACTCACAGCTGCTCATCCAGAAGATGACGGGCTCGGGGAGGCCGGGCGGGGGGTTGCACTGCAGGCTCAGCGGCGCGCCCTCGTCCACCTCGATCACATCCACCTTCTCCTTGGGCCACAGCGGGGACTCTGCCACGGGGAGCAAAGGAGAGTGAGGAGAGGAGGGAAGGATTCCCCCGCAGCGATTCCTGCTGGATCCGTCCCGACTTCGGCGCAAAATTCCTTCTGGGCGTGTGCAAAACTCCCTGGAATTCACCCGCCAAATCCATTGCCGGAATCCGCAGCCTTAAATTCATACCCTCAGTTCCGTACCCTGAAATCCATATCCTTAAATTCGTACCCTCAATCCCACACCCTCAGTTCCGTGCCCTCAAATCCATACCCCTAAATCCATCCCCCAAATCCATCCCTGAAATCCATATCCCTAAATTCGTTCCCTCAGTTCCACACCCTCTGTTCCATGCCTTCAAATCCAATCCCCAAATCCACAGCTCAAATCCATACCCCTAAATCCATCCCCTTAAATTCATATCCTTAATTCCACCCTGCCTTGTTCCATCCCCAGAAATCCACGTCCTCAAATCCATATTCAAATCCATCCCTGAAACACACTACCTCAAATCCATCCCCTCCAATCCATCCCTCAAATCCACCCCTCAAATCCACCCCCTCAAATCCATCCCTCAAATCCATCCCCTCAAATCCATCCCCTCAAATCCATCCCCCCAAATCCATCCCTCAAATCCATCCCTCAAATCCATCCCCCAAATCCATCCCCTCCAATCCATCCCCTCCAATCCATCCCCTCCAATCCATCCCCTCCAATCCATCCCCTCCAATCCATCCCCTCCAATCCATCCCTCCAATCCATCCCCTCCAATCCATCCCCTCCAATCCATCCCCCCAAATCCATCCCCTCCAATCCATCCCCTCAAATCCACCCCGTCCATCCTGAGCAATTCCCTGTCAGCTCCAGCCACAACCCCGCTCCTTCCCCATCTCCTGGACACAGCTGGACACAGCTGGAGCTGTCCGAGTGTTACCCTGGTTTTTCTGAGTTTCTTTATTAGCCTTTTGAATTTCATAAATGGAGTCAGATCTTTTAGTTACTGTAGGATATTAGAGCAGTTTTCTACCTTTCCCACAGATGTAACATAAACAAATCCTTTGTTTTTCATTCTCTGTCCTTTGTTTGCGTATTTCTAACCTGAAAACAATTGTAACTGACAACTGGTCTGGCCACTGAGGCTGAGGGGTGGAAACCCCAAAAAGCCAATCTTCTGCTGGACCCACAAATGTATAAAAAGTAAGAAATAAACAAAGGGGTCTCTTCTCTCCGCTCTCTCAGCTGGGAGCTGGATCAGAGGAACCTCTGCGAAAATCTCTTGTCTGTGTGTGATTTCTTTGTGTTTCACGGTGACATCCGAGCTCCGGATATTCCCCCCAAACCTCCTGCCCCGCATCCCGGGGATCACTCACTGGACACCTGGAGGTGGATTTTGCTGGACAGCGCCGTTCCGTAGTCGTTCCGGGCGAAGCACTGGTACTCGCCCTCGTAGTCGTCGGGCCGGCCGCCGCTGTGGAAGTCGATGACCAAGGTCCCGGATCTCCTCCTCATGGACACCTTGGGATCCTTGGCCACGTTGAAGAACTTCCCGTTCCGCGTCCAGGAGAAGCTGGAACGGCAGGGAAACGCCGGGTCAGGGACCGTTCCCGGAGAGGTCCTCACCTGCGCCGTGCCAGCGCTGGATGGGATGGGATCATGGGATGGGATCCATGGGATGGGATGGGATCAATGGGATGGGATCCATGGGATGGGATCCATGGGATGGGATCCATGGGATGGGATCATGGGATGGGATGGGATCCATGGGATGGGATGGGATCCATGGGATGGGATCATGGGATGGGATCAATGGGATGGGATCATGGGATGGGATGGGATGGGATCCATGGGATGGGATCCATGGGATGGGATCCATGGGGTGGGATGGGATGGGATGCAGTGGGATGGGATGGGATCCATGGGATGGGATGGGATCCATGGGATGGGATGGGATCATGGGATGGGATCCATGGGATGGGATGGGATCATGGGATGGGATCCATGGGGTGGGATGGGATGGGATGGGATGGGATGGGATGGGATGGGATGGGATCCATGGGATGGGATCCATGGGATGGGATCCATGGGATGGGATGGGATGGGACGGGACTGGATGGGACGGGAGGCTGGAGCGGCTGGAGCAGCTCCGAGGGATGCGGGATCAGGGCTGGGAATGCGCTCACATGGGAACGGGATTGCCTTTGGCTTCGCACTCAATGAAGATGTTGTCCCTGGGATCCACGATGTAATCCTTGATGGATTGCTTGGTGATGGTGGGGGGCTGCGGCACTGCAGGGAAAGGGAAACCCGTGAGGAACGCGGCGAGATCCCTCTGCGCCGTCCCGCAGCAATTCCTGCCGGGATCTCAGCTCCTTCCCCCGGCTGGGTGGGATCTGGAGCTGAATCCTGAGGCAATTCCTGTGAATTCCCTGAATTCGTCACCTCTCGGAGCACCATCACCGTATCCAGGCTCCCGTCAGGCACCCAAAAACCCCAATTCCCTCTCCGGGCCTTGGGAATGTCGCAGTTCCAGCCTCCTGTTCCCACAGGAATTCCCAGTGGGAATTCACCCAGGACCTGGGGCTCAGGAGGGGCTGGGCCAGGGATCCTGAGACATTCCAACCCCAACGACGGCTCCAAAGGAGCTCAGTCCGGAATTCAGGAGGGCAGGGATGGAAAAGGGGACACAGGAACCCCACGGCCAGAACAGGACCCAGATCCCATCTCCCGGGATGGAGATCCAGGGCTGTTCCCTCATCCCCTGAGATCCAGGGACGCTCCCAACACCTCGGGGTGCGGGGCTGAGCCTGCCCCAGGTGCCAGCAGGGGATTCCTGCCCTTCTCCGAACCCAAACCCCGCAGGGAAAACCTTTCCATGGCAAACACAGCCCGGCTGCTGCTCCGGGGACAGCTGGGAGCTCTTCCCAAAGCTGCTCCAGCCTTTCCACGCCTTTCCCAACCGGGATGGGTGGGAAAAGTGGCTGAGAAGGGGCCAGGTGCCCCTTGTGCCACCACAGCCGCCGCCAGCTCCCGCTGAGGGACCCCGGAGCGGGACTGGGGACGAGGACACGGCCACCAGGAGCGGAGGGAATACTTACATTCGCTCTGGATATTTGCTGTTATTCCCAAAGGGAAAGCATCGAGGGGGGAAAAAAAACAGGGTGTTAATTCAGGGACGGCCCTGATCCCAGCAGAGCCAGAAAACAAATCCAGGGGGTTTGTGCAGGCCTTGGAAACACTACACATTAAAAAAAAAAACAACAAAACCCTTTTCTTTGCGATTCCAGAGAGGAAAACCCAGGTGTGGAGGAGGAAATCCAAATGTGGAGGAGGAAACTCAAATGTGGAGGAGGAAATCCAAATGTGGAGGAGGAAATCCAAATGTGGAGGAGGAAATCCAAATGTGGAGGAGGAAACTCAAATGTGGAGGAGGAAACTCAAATGTGGAGGAGGAAACTCAAATGTGGAGGAGGAAATCCAAATGTGGAGGAGGAAACTCAAATGTGGAGGAGGAAACTCAAATGTGGAGGAGGAAACTCAAATGTGGAGGAGGAAACTCAAATGTGGAGGAGGAAATCCAAATGTGGAGGAGGAAATCCAAATGTGGTGGAGGAAATCCAAATGTGGAGGAGGAAACTCAAATGTGGAGGAGGAAACTCAAATGTGGAGGAGGAAACTCAAATGTGGAGGAGGAAATCCAAATGTGGAGGAGGAAACTCAAATGTGGAGGAGGAAACTCAAATGTGGACGAGAAAATCCAAATGTGGAGGAGGAAACTCAAATGTGGAGGGGAGAAAACTCAAATGTGGCGGAGGAAACTCAAATGTGGAGGAGAAAACTCAAATGTGGAGGAGAAAACTCAAATGTGGAGGAGAAAATCCAAATGTGGAGGAGGAAATCCACCCGGGATGTTCCCACCTTCATCCCACCTCCTCCCCACCCCAGCCAGGAATTTTTGGGAAGGGAGTGGAGAGGATAAATCCCAAACTCACAGTCCAGGGGGACCTCGATGGCACTGACGAGCTGCTGGAGGCAGAGGACGAAGGCAATTCCGGAGCAAGTGACTTGGGCTCTCCTCGGGATCATCTTGGCGCTTCCCTGGGCGGCCTCAGGACCTTGGGATGTCCCTGGGGGTGGATTTGGGATGTCCCTGGGGGTGGATTTGGGATGTCCCTGGGGGTGGCACGTCCAGAGGGATCCTCAGCTGGGAAAAAAAAAAAAACAAAACCAACCCCAAAGTCACCTCACTGAGCCAATCCCGGTGTTTTCCCTCTGGAAACTTCGGGAACGCGGCGTTTCCGCACAAAAAAATCATGGGAATGGGGCCAGGAATGGCGTCCAGGATTTGGGGAACACGTGGGAACAGCTCCCCTGAGCCCGGGATTGTCCTGCTGGAAGGATTTATGGGATTGTTTGGGCTCTGGTCCTGCAGTGAGTGCCCAGGGATGGAGAGAAAATTCCTGGAAGCAGTGGGATCCAAGTGGAGCCCGTGGGACGGAATATAAAAGCGGATTTGCTGTTTAAAAAAATCAATAATATTTGTATTTTATACATCCCTGTGGGCCCCCAACTGAAACAGGGCTGCAAAAAACCCGGGAATATCAGGAGGAAACGAAACTCCAGACGATTTCCGAGCTGTAAAAGCACCACGGAATCTCCAGCCCGAACCCTTGGGCAGAATCCCGGACGATCCAGGATGATCCGTAGGATGGCACGGAGCAGCGCTGCCTGGGAGCGAGGAAAACCACACAGGGAATTCATCCCCTGGAAAATGCCAGGCTCCTCCAGGCTCCTCCAGGCTCCTCCAGGGCCCCTTTGTCCGGAGCAGATGTGGGCAGCGGGAACAATCCCGGGAACCATCCCCGGGAACAATTCCTGCGCCTGTAGGTGGGCGCTGGAGAACACAGCCCGGCATTGTCCCGGGAATTCTCCCGGCACCGAGGCTGGAGCTGCCGCAGGGATCGGGGACATTCCGAGCCGGGGGTGCCGGAGTCGGGAGGGGAGAAGCTTTTCCCTAAAATCAGCGGGTTTTTTCCCGGCGTTTCTTTTTTTTTTGCCGCACAGAAAGGATCTGACTCCAGCCCGAAAAGCAGGAAAAATCCTGCGGGCTCATCCCTGCATCCCAAAGGGAGCGGCGGGGAGGGGAAGGGGCGGGTGGGGTTGGGTCCCTCACCAGCAGCACCAGGCTGGGCCCTGCCCTGCTCCTCAGAATTCCATGGAATTCCCTCTTTTCTGCCTCCAGGATCCGAAATCAGCGATCCGTGGAGACAGCTCCTCTCCCTGCAGAAATTCCCAGGGAGATCCCGCCCCGGCGCCGGCCAGGACACGGATCCCGCTCCAGGGGATTTGGCCCCAAGACATCCTGCTGTCAGAATTCCCAAAATCCCCACAAACAGCAGCGCCTGGAATGTTCCCTGGTCCCCTGGGATCCCACTGGCTGCAGGAGCCACTCTGAGGACGGGCTGGAATTCCTTTATTCCCACTTCATATAATGAGATTTTTTTGGGGGGGATAACAATGGGAAAAATCCCTTCCCTACACCCCCAGCTCCTGGAAAACAACCCCAGCTCCCAGAGCAGGAAATGGGAAGCGAAGGGAATCTGGGCTTGGAATTCAATAAAATTAAAGGGTGAGGGGTTGGATTTAATCAGCTCACTGGGAGCAGCAGGACGCTCCCAGCAGCTGCTGGGTTTTTATCCCAGTTTTTTTCCCCGATTTATCCCGATTTACGGCTGCAGGAGGAACAGCAAAACTTTGGGAATTGCTGCTCCCAGGGAGGGAAAATCATCCACAGCCCTCCTGACACTGGGATTCTTAACTGGGAAAAAAAAATCCACACGGTGGCTGAATCAGGATGAGATTGGTTTGGGAGGAACAAGGAAAGGAAGTGAGGGGGAAAAATAGGGAAAATCCAGGTGGGAAAGGGAAAAGTTTGGTGCCCCCCGGGGCCGTCCCTGGCCGGACACTGGGGCTGCTCCAGCGCCATTTCTCCAGGGATCCCGAGAGAAAATCCCAAAGAATCTGGGGGGCGGTGACTCAGGGACAGCCCTTGTCCTGTTCCTGATGGGGCAGCAAATCCCACCCTGGCAAATCCCACACCGGAAAATCCCATCCTGGAAAATCCCATCCCGGAAAATCCCATCCCGGAAAATCCCACACCAGCAAATCCCATCCTGGAAAATCCCATCCCGGAAAATCCCACCCTGGAAAATCCCATCCCACCCTGGCAAATCCCATCCTGGAAAATCCCACACCAGCAAATCCCATCCTGGAAAATCCCATCCCGGCAAATCTCACCCCGGCAAATCCCACCCCGGCAAATCCCATCCTGGAAAATCCCATCCCACCCTGGCAAATCCCATCCTGGAAAATCCCACACCAGCAAATCCCATCCTGGAAAATCCGACCCCGGCAAATCCCATCCTGGAAAATCCCACCCCGGCAAATCCCATCCCGGCAAATCCCACCCCGGCAAATCCCATCCTGGAAAATCTCATCCCGGCAAATCCCATCCCGGCAAATCCCATCCCGGCAAATCCCACCCCGGCAAATCCCATCCCGGCAAATCCCACCCCGGGAAATCCCACCCCGGGAAATCCCATCCTGGAAAATCCCATCCCGACCCCCGGCAGCCGAGGGCGGGCGGAGGTGGCACCGTGCCATTGTCACCTCCTTTCCAGGGCCATCCATCCCGCGCTGCTCCCAGAAATCCCTGGGATCCGGAGGCATTCCTGGCGACATCTGGCCCCGGGATCAGCCAAGGGTGGGAAAACAACCCCGGGATGGATCCGGAGCCTCTGGAAAATCTTCCCGGCTCCCAGCCCCGCTCCTGCCGCCGGGGGAGATCCTGGAGCCGGGCTTGGAGCAGCCTGAGCCTCTCCAAGGATGGGAATGTTTGGAAAAGCTGTGGGATTTCTGGGGTCCCTGGGAGTCCCCTCCCACTCGGGATATTCCAGGATTTTGTGAGTAAAATGATGGATGCGGCGCCCAGAGAGAGGAAAACTCCACATTTCTCCAATCGCACGGAGCTGGGAGAGGGCTTGGCCGGAATTCCCTTCCCTGCTGGAAGCTGCTCCACGCCTGGGATGTCTGTTCCCATGGGAAATCCACTCCGGGAAGTCGGGACACTTGGAATTCCTCTCCAGTGCGAGAGGAGCCCTGGGACGCGGGAACAGCAGATCCTGAGCCCATCCTTAGATCCCAGACCCGGATCTCCCTCCTGCCGGGGGCATCAGGCACGGCTGATCCCGGGGGGAGCTGATTTATCCCAGTGGGATCTGGTTTATCCCAGTGGGATCTGGTTTATCCCAGTGGGATCTGGTTTATCCCAGCGGGAACCGACTGATCCCAGGGGGAGCTGATTTATCCCACTGGGAACTGATTTATCCCACTGGGAACTGATTTATCCCTGTGGGAACTGATTTATCCCATTGGGATCTGGTTTATCACAGTGGGAACTGATTTGATCCCATTCCCACTTCTTATCCCAGGAATTGTGACAGCCCTCGAGGACATTTTCTGCAGGAATGGGATGAAATCCCAAATTTATTCATTCCCCAGAGTTGGGAATGAGGAGGGCAAACCCCTTCCCTGCTGTTTCCCACCATTCCCTGTTTTTTTTCCTCACCATTCCCTGCTGTTTCCCACCATTCCCTGTTTTTTTTCCTCACCATTCCCTGTTCTTTTTCCTCACCATTCCCTGTTTTTTTTTCCTCACCATTCCCTGTTTTTTTTTCCTCACCATTCCCTGTTCTTTTTCCTCACCATTCCCTGTTTTTTTTCCTCACCATTCCCTGCTGTTTCCCACCATTCCCTGTTTTTTTCCTCACCATTCCCTGTTTTTTTTTCCTCACCATTCCCTGGTTTTTTCCCCTCACCATTCCCTGCTGTTTCCCACCATTCCCTGCTTTTTCCTCACCATTCCCTGGCATTTCTCACAACTTTTCCCGTCGCCCTTTGCCACTCGCTCATCAAATCCCGGTGTCACCACCTCTCCATCTGCCTCCGGAATGGGAACAAATTAATTGGGAGAAGCTTTTGGCTCTGGGATAATGAAGTTGGCACAAGCCCAGCTCAGGAGGGAGCCCAGGGATGCCGTGGTCAAGAATTCCATAAAAAACAAAAGGGAATTAAAACCCTAAATTGGAATTTAGGGTTTCCTTGGAAAAGGTGGAAGGGTGGGGGGACGGATTGAGCCGGGGATGAATGAAGGGAGGGGTTTTATCCACCAAAACTTCCCAAAATCCCTGGAAAAGGTGGAATCCGTGTCCTGCAAATCCTTGGAAGCACAAATCTCCCCTTGCTGACACCGCTGGAAGCGGGAGGGAAAATCCACAGGAAAATCACGGAGTTTAAAGTCAAGGAAAAAAAAACAAAGGAAAGGGAAATTTCAATATTTAGCTCCTCCCACCTCATCTCCGATCCACCAAAGTTTCCTGCTGGGAATGTGCAATGGAAAAAGCGTGAAAATCCATTAAAACCCCGGAGCTGAGGGAAACAAAGAGCAGGGGTTGGGAATGAGGGTTGGATCAGCAAATTCCTTGAATTCTGCACGTTGGAATTGGAGCTGGAATGTCCAATTTTAGTAAAATACCGAGAAGGTTTTCCATGAAAAATTCAGGAGAGGAGGAAGGATCCCACCCCTGGCACAGCTCAGGCACAGGATCCGGGCACAACCTGTCCCAAAAAAACACATTCCAAGATTTTCCCTGCCTCCCCCAGGATCATGTGGGAATGTGGAGCGTGTCCCGCCTCGGCTGAGCTGATGTGGGAGATCGGGAATCTCCCTCACGTGGTTTTGGGATGGATTTCCCTCCCTTTTTCCAAGATCAAGAGGGAACGAGTGCTCAGAGGGCAGAAAAACCGGAATTTCCGTGCGGGAGGGATGAACCCCACAGGATCCAGGCACAAAACCCCTTCTGGATGTCAGGGAATCCCACAGAAAGCTTGGAGCGTCCCTGAGGGATTCCAAGCCCCTTTTTTGGGGATTTTCCCATTTTCCCAATCCTTTTCCTGCCGCTCTCCCGCATCCCTCAGGATCGCATCCCTCGCCGGCGGCCATGGCAACACCAATCCGTGCGGGAAAGGGGAAGAATCCGGAAAATTATTCATGAGGAATGCGGGAGAGCTGGGAGCCGACCCTCTGGAAGCTGCTCCTGCCCAGAGAAAGCCCCTCCTGGGCATTCCCATCGGGAAAACGCTCCTGGTTTATTATTCAGAAGGGAGAAGATTCCTGTTTGTTGTTGTTGTTGGGCTTAATTAGGAGGAAAAATCTTCCTGGAGGAATCCTTGGTGGTCCCAAGCCTGCTCCCAGCCCCCTTCCCGCTCCTCTGCTCCAGCTTTTCCAGAGCCTCGGAGCAGCAGGAGGGTTTGGGAAGCGGAGCGGGCAAAGCCTGGCTCCAAAGCCATGGAATTGTCCCATTCCCAGCAGGAGGACGGCGTTTATTCCCTTCTCCCGAGGGAAATCCCCGTTTCCCTCTAAGATTTTCCACATCCTGGAAAGGACACCCTGAGCCCTCCACATCATCCAAAAATCCCCGTTTCCCTCTATGATTTTCCACATCCTGGAAAGGACACCCTGAGCTCCCCACATCCCAAAAAAATCCCCGTTTCCCTCTAAGATTTTCCACATCCCAAAAAATCCCCGTTTCCCTCTCGCTGCCCTCCCCGCAGTGATCCCGGCTGTCCCAACCCCTCCATCCCGTAATCCCAACTTTCTCCGTCCTTCCCTCCTTTCTCCCTTTTCCTGCTTTTTCCCGGCGGGAACAATGGAGCCGTGGCAGCGGACACTGCCCGCTCTGTGCCCGAGTGCCAGCCCGGGCCTGTCCCCGTGTCCCCGTCTCCTCGTGTTCCTGTGTCCCTGTGTCCCCGTGTCCCTGTGTCCCTGTGTCCCTGTATCCCTGTGTCCCCGTGTCCCTGTATCCCCATGTCCCTGTATCCCTGTGTCCCTGTGTCCCCGTGTCCCCGTGTCCCCGTGTCCCTGTGTCCCTGTATCCCTGTGTCCCCGTGTCCCTGTATCCCTGTGTCCCTGTATCCCTGTATCCCTGTGTCCCTGTGTCCCTGTGTCCCCGTGTCCCTGTGTCCTGTGTCCCTGTGTCCCTGTGTCCCTGTGTCCCTGTGTCCCTGTGTCCCTGTGTCCCCGTGTCCCTGTGTCCCTGTGTCCCTGTGTCCCTGTGTCCCTGTGTCCCTGTGTCCCTGTCCCTGTGTTCCCGTGTCCCTGTGTCCTGTATCCCTGTGTCCCTGTATCCCTGTGTCCCCGTGTCCCCGTGTCCCTGTGTCCCTGTATCCCTGTGTCCCCGTGTCCCTGTATCCCTGTGTCCCTGTGTCCCTGTATCCCTGTATCCCTGTGTCCCTGTGTCCCTGTGTTCCCGTGTCCCCATGTCCCCGTGTCCCCGTGTCCCTGTGTCCCCGTGTCCCCATGTCCCCGTGTCCCCGTGTCCCCGTGTCCCCATGTCCCTCTGTCCCCATGTCCCCATGTCCCTCTGTCCCCGTGTCCCCGTGTCCCTCTGTCCCCGTGTCCCTGTGTCTCCGTGTCCTGTATCCCTGGAACTCTGGAGCCTCTCCCGGCTCAGGTTTCCAGGGAACGGGATCCCAAATCCTCCCGAGGCCCGCGCTGCCCATCCCACTGCGGATGCAGCCGTGCCATCTGCTCTCCCGCATCCCAGCAGCTGCTCGGGATCAATCCCAAACATCCCAGCCCCTTTTCCCCGGCAGGAGGGCGGGAGCTGCTCTTCCCTTGGGAACCGGGGGTTGGTTTTGCTTCCCGGGGCTTCCATCCCCGGCTGCTCCTGGATATCCCTGTTTGTCACCTCGCTCTGCTTCGGAAGAGGAATTCTGAGAACCACCCACGGATGGGAATTCCCGGGAAGTGGGAATCTCAAATCCCATTCCCACCTCCATCCCAAATCCAGGATTCGGGTCAAAACCCTGCCGGGGACACTCAGAACAGCCCAAATTCCCCCCAGCTCAGCCGTGCCACTCCCAGGGAATCATTCCCAGCCCCATCCCAACCCCGGGCCTGTCCACAAAGGCTGGAAAAGGGAGACAAAGGAGCCGGGAATCTCTGGGATCAAACATTCGGGAGCAGCCTGCTGCCCTGGGCCGGGGCCAGCTCAGCCTGGCAGCTGTCACCAGGTCAACCAAAAATCCCCAGGCGGCTCCCAGCTGCTGGGATGGCCGGGAATAAATCCCTGGGGAGCGCCAGCAGCCGGATCCCGGAGCTGTCGGCAGGGAACGGCAGCCTGGGACACGCAAAATCGGGTTTTGAAGGACATCCGGGGAAAATCCGCCCTCTGGAATGAGCGCTTGTGGTGCTGGATGTAAAAAAAACCCCCCGTGGATGAATTCGGCTGAATTCCAGCTTTTCTGGGAATCCGGGGGGAGCGCTGAGGTCCGACAGGGAGTTTGGGGTTTCAGGGTGTTTTGGGTTAGAATCGGAGATTTTCAGATACAGGGGAAGAAGGAAATGGGATTATCCTTTCGTGGAGTGGATTTGAGGTGGGATCACGGAATGTTCCCGTGGGGAGGGGGATTAAAGATCCGGCAGTGCCACCACAGGGACAACTCCCACCGTCCCTGCCGGCTCCAGCCCGGCCTGCGACATTCCAAGGACGGGCCAGACATGGGAATTCTCTGGGAATTCCATCCCAGGGCCTCCCCACCCTCACAGGGAAGAATTCTTCCCAGCATCCCACACAACATTCCCCTCTTTCAGCCTGCACCCATCCCCTTGTCCCGTCACCCCAATTCCTGCTGCAGATTCCCTTTTCCTTCCTCGTAACTCCTTCAGATCCCAAAGTCTCCACAGAAATCAAACCCTGAGGATTCCACACAAATCAAATCCCGAGGTTTCCACACAAATTGAACCCCGAGGTTTCCACACAAATTGAACCCCGAAGTCTCCACAAGTCAAATCCCGATTTCCCCACACACTCAATCCCGATTTCCCCACAAACCCCAAATCCCGATTTCCCCACACCCCCCAATCCCGATTTCCCCGCACACCAAATCCCGATTTCCCCACACACACCCCAGTCCCGATTTCCCCGCACACCCAACCCCGATTTTCCCGCACAGCATTCCCTTCTCCCGGCTGCCCGTTCCCACCACGCTCCGCCTGTCCCCGGTGTCCCCTGGCACGTGCCGGCGGCACAAAGCTCCCTCCTGTCCCCGCGCTCCTCCCGCTCCCAGCTGGAATTGCCTCCAGCCCATCCCAGAGGAGATCCCAACAAGGAGCCTTTGTGGACGGCTCTGCCGGGAATGTCCAAGCCAGATTTCGGGAATGTGACACCACCGAGGGACGGGAGCTTCTCCCGAGCCCCGCGCTCCATCGGCCGGGCTCACAGAGGCGCCTTTATCTCGCACGGAGCGGGAGCGGGATCGGGATCGGGATCGGGAGCGATCCCGGCCCCCACAAGCAGGGCTGTGTCTGTAAATCCAGCGCAGCTGATCCTGGATAGCCTGGAAAAGGACGGAGGGGCTTCGGGAAGAGGGGGGAAAACGGAAAAGCTGGAGCAGAAGTCATCCAAGAACACGGAAAATGAGGGAAATGAGGTTGGAAAGGGATTCCCTCCGGGGCGGGAAGGAATCCAGACCTGCCCGATAGGATCTGACAAAGATTGGAAGGGAATCCGAGCCCTGGATGGATCCTGGGGGGTTTCAAATTCCAGGGAATATTTTGGGAAGAGCAGACGAAACCCAAGGGAAGAGCCTGTGGGAATGGCAGATCTTCACCCGGGCAAAAGGGAAGGGCGGGATTATTCCCCTGCCCACCGGATGGGGAAATATCCAGTAAAACCTGCCGGGAATATCCAATAAAACCTGCCGGGAATATCCAATAAAACCTGCCGGGAATATCCAATAAAAGCCGCTCCTACAAGGATGGGCAGCCAAGATTGGTCCAGGAGGAGAAAAATCCCCAAATCCACACGAAGAGGGAGCTCCCAAAAATCCCGGAGGCAGCCGGATCCCTGAACAATTCCAGCTGGGATTACCTCAGGAGGTCACCACCGTCGGAGCGGGATCAGCCCTGAACCCGGCCCAGCCGAGCCAGGCTTTACCCAGCCGGGGTTTAAAACCTGTCCTAAATCCTGGAGACCGCCCGGCTCCCAAACTCCAGCCTAAAAACCTCGCTGGAGATGGGAAAGGGAGAATTCCCACATTCCCTGCATTCTGCCGTTCCAACGGATCCCTGATTTCCCTTTGGATCTTGGGTTCCAGTGGCAACAGGGATTTGGGAACTCAGGGAATAACGTGGAGTTCCCAAATCCCCAGGAGGGGCTTCAGCACCCTGGAGAGCAGCTGGATCCAAGAGGATCCTTTTCCCTCCCACGGACATTCCCGGCCTCGGCATTCCCAGGTTTTTCCAGAGGATTCGTGGCTGCCCATCCCTGGGAGTGTCCAAGGCCAGCTTGGAGCAAGCTGGAATAGGGGAATGGGATGAGCTTTGATTTTCCAGCCCGGATTATTCCATGATTCCGCAGCTCTTTGGCCTCGGGGGTCCTTGGGATAACCAGGAAAAGGGAACAACTCAGAGGGAAAAAGGGAATTTTGGTGCATTTTCCACGGATCCAAGGAGAACCTTCCTGCCCTCCCAGCTCCCGCTGGAGCTGCCAGCCCGGCCCGCCCGTGCCAGGAGATTTCAGGAGGAATTTGGGATTCGGGCTGACAGAGCCGCGGGATCGGATTCCGACTGTCCCTGGGAAAACGAGCGAAATCCCGCTGCCAAGGAGGCGGAAAGTGGCGGAAAAGCTGCCAGGAATTCCAACGAAGCTCCGGCTTCACCTTGCTCCAGCCCCGGGGGTTGTGCTCCTGCTTTCCCACTCCCCGTCAGGATCCAGGTTTGCTTCCAGAGGAGCGAAAGGAACATCCCAGAATCCAGGATGGATTCATCAGCTCTTCCCAAGCCTGGACTGAGCAAAGCTCCCTCTCCCCTTTGGATGCTCCTCTGGAAAACTGGGAATGCACCAACCCCTTGCTCTGGCGTCTCAGGCAGAGGAACGGCAGGAAAAAAATTCCCAAATTTTCCTTTGGAGGGAAATTCTCCGTTGTTCCCTCCCTCCTGTGCCCTTTGGATGCTCCCTGAGGAAAACGGGGCCGGATCTCAAAGCGCCGGGATGAGATCCAAAGGAACTTAAGGAGGCGTTGTCAGGAATTCCTGCCCACCCAAACTCATCCCATTTTTTGTTTTTTTGTTTTTTTCCCGTGGATAATCCCGCTCCTCCGATCTCATTAAGTGGGAACGGCGATCCCGATAAGCCGAGGGATAAATCCTCCTCTTTTTTAATCCGTAATAACCCAGCCCGGTTTCCTTCAGCTCGGGATTAAAGGAAAAAGGAAAAGGGAGGGGGGGGACGGGGATTACGGAACGTTTGAACTTCCAGCAGGTTCATCCCGAGCTGGAATCCCTGGAATTACGCGATAATTATCCCGGACAGCCTGGAAAGGGACCAACAGGCTTCGGGAAGAGGAACGGAAAAGCTGGAGCAGAAGGTGATCCAACGGACACGGGAAATGAGGGAGATGAGGTAGGAAAGGGATTCCCTCGGGGGCAGGAAGGAATCCAGACCTCCCTGACAGGATCTGATGAAATCGTAACGGAATCCAAGCCCTGGATGGATCCTGGCGGGTTTTAGGAATGCTTTGGGAAGGGCAAACAAAACCCGAGGAATAAAGGGAAGTGCCAGAGATTTTTTTCCCTTTTTTTTTTTTTTTTTTTTTTTTTTAGGAGATTCCTCTCAGGTTTTGCTGTTTAAATCCAAATAAAATCTGATTTTTTATGTTTTTCCCCCAAAATCTGATTTTCTCAATGGGTTTGAATCCTCCCAGTTCGGCTGCTTTTATTCCACCTGAAAATTGTGGGAAGCAGGGAATCCCACAGCTCCCAGAAAGCAAAGAAATGAAGGAATTCTGCCTGAACTCCCAGGTTTTTCTGCCTGGAAATGAAGTTCCGATGGGATTTGGAAGGTTGGTGCTGCCCGGACGAGTAAATTACAGCCCCACAGAAAATCCGCTCCCACATGGAAAACAAATCCAGAAATTCCTGCCGAGCGCTCCCAGATAAAATCAGAGCCTCAGGAACGTCCTGGGAATGTGGCTGTTCCACTTTCCCGGATTCCTCAAACAAATCCCAAGGTTTTCCCTTGGAGACTCCTCCTTCCCCGAGCAAGGGCAGGATGGAGCCGAAAAATTCCAAAGCTCCAGATGGAACCGAAAAATTCCAAAGCTTCGAGTTCCCTTTCCAAGCTCCACCTGCCCAGGTGAGCTCCACTGGCCTTTATCCAGGGAATTTTTCCTCGGAGAACCCATAAAACTCATCTTTATCCAGGAAATATTCCCTTGGAGCATCCCATAACCACCACATTCCTGATGATTTCTGTATCCCTGGATAAACCACTCTTTATCCAGGGAATTTCTCCTCGGAGAATTCCAGAACTTCCCCATTTTTCTCAGCGGGGCTGAGCAGGGACAGGGGGAGGATCCAATCCAGGGCCATGATCCCTGCGGATGATCCCTTTTCCCGAGGTCACCCCCCCTGGGATGAAGCATTGGGATTAAGGATGGCTCCAGCGGGAAGTGAAACTTCCTTAAATCCATTTTTCCCCCTTTTCCCAACAAAGGAAGCACCAACCAAGATCCCTCCTCCTGCTGCCCGTGTCCATCCTTTCCTCACAGTCTTGGGAATCACCGAGAGCTTCCTGGGATGGCGTTCCCACATTCCCACTCCCAATTCCGTTCTCATTCCCAGATTCCCGTTCCCAGGTTCCCATTCGGATCCAGGCTCACTCTGTGGTTCTCACCTGATCCCAACCCTGCTCACCGCTGAGATTTGTACAACCCCACTACACCCAGGAGTATCCCACGAGTATCCTCCTTGGAGCATCCCAAACACCTGCCAGGAGCAAAAAACAGGGGGGAAAAAAAATTCCCAATTTTTCCCGTTATTATTCAATATTTTCTCCCACTTTTGGGAACCTTCATGGCGGAGTTTTTCCAGCGGATTTTGGGGAATTTTATCCCCCCCCCCCCCCAAAAAAAAAACCCCGGAGAGAATTGGAGGAAAAATAAATCCTCATCAATTAATTCAGAAAACTCGGGATGTTCCCCATTCAATCACCGGGATGATTGGATCGGGTTTAGACCAAATCCCTCGGGATGAGGATGAGGGTGGAGCTTTGTTAAGCCCGGAACTAACACAAAGCCAGGCCTGGGTCCCAACTCCTGCGAACAAAGTCACTTTTCCATCTGAACAACTTCCCCCTGTCAGCTGAGCGCTTTTCCATGAATTATTTATGTTGGATTCACGTTACAACCACACGAAAAAAGGAAAAAAAAAAAACAACCGGGAAAAGCAGCGAAGGCCCAGCCTGGATCTGGAAAACGGCAAAATGAAAAACAGAAATCAGGCAGAAAATGCCAAATTTGAGTTTTCTTTCGGGAGGGAAAAAAAACCCAAAAAGTCTTCTTGGAACAAAGCAGCCCCTCGGAGGCTGCCAAAGAGGGGGAGGTTTTCCAGGAGCACGGGGCGGAAAGAAAGGAATCAGCATCCCTGGAAAAGTCACAGGATTCCTGCTTTTGTCCTCGGCAGCTGCCAGGAGCACCCCGGAAACATCGCAGCGCCACAGGATCCATCTTAAAGCAGCCGGGCCTCTGCTGGGCACCTCAGAATCCCGGCTTTTCCCGCAATTCCCGCAATTCCCGCATGCCCCCGGCCCCCGGCGCTGCCCCTCTGCCGGGAACACCCCGGGGTGACTTTGGGGAACGCTCCGGAGCCATCCCAAGGTCCTGACCTTGAGGAAGGGACCCACAGGCAGCGCTCCAAAGGGAAAAGCAAAACCCATCCCGGCCAAGAGGCGCCGGCCGTTCCCGGTTTCACAGGGATGGGGTTTTCTGGGCAAAAGCTCCGTTTTCCCACCCAGAACTCCCCCGGGTGCCGCTGCCAGAGGAACGCGCGTGTTCCCGGCTCCCTGTCCTCCGAGGAGCACCCGAGGCCACGGGAAAGGGAGGATCCTGCTCCATCCCTGCTCCATCCCTGCTCTATCCCTGCTCCAACCCCGCTCCAATCCTGCTCCATCCCTGTCCCATCCCTGCTCCATCCCTGCTTTATCCCTGCTCCATCCCTGCTCCATCCCTGCTCCATCCCTGCTCCATCTCTGCTTTATCCCAGCTCCATCCCCGCTCCAATCCTGCTCCATCCCTGTCCCATCCCTGCTCCATTCCTGCTTCCTTCCTGCTCCATCCCTGCTCCATCCCTGCTCCATCCCTGCTCCATCCCTGCTCCATTCCCTGCTCTGTTCCCGTTCCATCCCTGCTCCATCCCCTCTCCATCCCTGCTCCATCCCTGCTCCATTCCCTGCTCCGTTCCCGTTCCATCCCCGCTCCATCCCTTGCTCCATCCCTGCTTCCTTCCCTGCTCCATCTTCTCCATCCCCTGCTCCATTCCCTCCATCCCTCTCCGCAGGCCCCAGCGCTCCCGCGGCCTCCTCTCCCTCCTCAGCCTCATTCCCGATCTTCTCGCCGCCGTGGGAGCAGCGGGAGCGCCCGTGGGGCCGGGATCCCAATGATTCAGCACTTTCCCCGCCGTTCCCGACGGGAAATCCATGCCCGGGAGCGGCTGCGGGAGGATGCGGATCCCGCACTCACCGCTCTCCGCCGGGGCCCGGCGCTTCCCGGCGCCGCATCCCGAGCCAGGTGCGGGGTATTTTTTTTTTTCCCGATGGATTTTTTCCGGCCCGGGATGTTCTTCCGGAGGGGCAGGAGCGAGGCGCGCTCCCCGCGGGGCTGCGCGGTCACCCCGGGGTCCCCACCCGCCGGGGTTTTGTCACACGCAGGGACGCGGGGCCGTGACGTCAGAGCCAAAAATCCCACCGCGCGCCCCAGATCCCCGCTTCCCGGGGTCCCGGCAGCGAAACCCGGCACATTCCGGGGGTCACCCGGCGGGTTCGGGGCCCCAAATCCGCGCCGGGGACGCGCGGATCCTCCCCATCCCCGGTGCGCAGCCGGGAGCGTCCCCAGAGAGATTCCCGCATCCCGGAGCGTCTCCAGAGAGATTCCCGCATCCCGGAGCGTCCTCCGAAAGATTCCCGCATCCCGGAGCGTCCCCAGAGAGATTCCCGCATCCCGGAGCGTCTCCAGAGAGATTCCCGCATCCCGGAGCGTCCTCAGAGAGATTCCCGCATCCCGGAGCGTCCCCAGAGAGATTCCCGCATCCCGGAGCGTCTCCCGAGCGATTCCCGCATCCCGGAGCGTCCCGGCCCCGCTGTGCCCTTACCCGGAGATGAGGTGCCGCAGCCGGGTTCGGTCCGGGATCGGTCCGGGATCGGTCCGGGTTCAGTCCGGGCTCTGCTCGGGTCCGGTGCGGTTCGGTCCAGGTTCTGCCCGGGCTCGGTCCGGGCTCTGTCCGGGTCCGGTGCGGGTCCGGTGCGCCGCACTGCGCGCTCCCGGGCGCGGCCGCGCCGCACTGCGCGCTCCCGGGCGGGCGGAGAGCGAGCGCGCCCCGGAAGCGGCGGCAGCAGGAGGAGCAGGAGGAGGAGGAGGAGGAGGCAGGGATGGGATTGGGAAGGGATGGGATTGGGAAGGGATTGGGAAGGGACGGGAGGGAGGGAGGGAGGCACGGGCTGGAGGGGATTGGGCTGAGCAGGGGGAGGAGCTCATTAGCGGCGCGTTAATGAGCGGCCGAAGGCGCTGAGCGCTCCCGCGGCCGCAGGCGCAGTCTGGGGACAGAAAGGAGAATTTTGGGCCAGGGGAGGAAGAGGCGGGGGAGCGCCGGGGCTCTGTGACCCCGCAAGGGCCGGGAGCGTCCCCGGGGCCGCCGGGGGACAGCGAGAGCGGCAGCGCCCGGCGCGGGGGGCGACAGCGGCTGCTGGCACCGGTGGCACCGGTGGCACCGATGGCACTGGTGGCGCTGAAAGCACCGGTGGCACTGCTGGCACTGCTGTCACTCGTGGCACTTACGGCACCGGTGGCACTGGTGGCGCTGAAAGCACCGGTGGCACTGGTGGCACTGCCGGCATTGATGGCACTGGTGACACCGCTGGCACTGATGACACCAGTGGCACTGCTGGCACTGCTGGCGTTGCCAGCACCGGTGGCACTGACGACACTGGTTTCACTGGTGGCCCTGGTGGCATTGATGCCACCGGTGACACTGCTGTCACTGCTGGCACTGATGACATCAATGGCACCGGTGGCGCCGGTGGCACTGCTTTCACTGGTGACACTGATGACACTGCTGGCACTAATGACACCAATGGCCCTGGTGGCACTGATGACACTGGTTTCACTGGTGGCACTGGTGGCATTGATGGCACCGCTGTCCCCGCTGTCCCCTGGTGGCATTGATGGCACCGGTGACATTGCTGGCACTGATAACACCGGTGACACTGATAACACCGGTGACACTGATGACACCGGTGACACTGATGACCCTGGTTTCACTGGTGACATTGGTGACATTGATGGCACCGCTGTCCCCGCTGTCCCCTGGTGGCACCGCTGTCCCCGTGCCCCCGGTGACCCCCGGGTGACCCAGCCGCTGTCCCCGCGGTGCCACCGCAGCTGTCGGGATAATCCCGGGGAGATTCCCGGCCGCCCCTTCCCAGGGATTTTATCAAATTCCCGATTTTTGGGGCTGCGGAGCCGGGATTGGCGGGGGCGGCGCCCGGGCGTCACCTCCCTGCTGAGGCCGAGGGAAAAAGGTGGAATGTTGGATTTTATGGATGGATGGATGTGCAAATGGGATGTATCGAACATGCCAGGGAAATCACGGAATGATTCGTGGGTTCAGGCTGAGTTCGAAGGCTCCTTAAACCAATCCGATTCCATGGGCAGGATCTTCCGCCATCCCGGGTTTTTCCAGCCTGGCCTTGGACACTCCCAGGGATGGAGCAGCCATGGATCCTCTGGGAATTCCATCCTCCCGTCCCTCCCAGGGAAGGATTTATTCCCCAAATCCAACCGAAATTTCCACTCTGAGCCCATTCCCCCTTTTCCTCTCACTCCATCCCTTTTCCATCCTTCCTGTCGTTCCCTCATCTCCTGGAAGGGATCAAAATTCCCAACGGGATGCGGGGACACAGCCGGAAAATCCAGGTTTGGAAATTCCCATTTCCCTATGGAATAACAGATCCAGGGAGCGGCTGCTGGGAAAGGAGGGAGAGAAATCGGTCAGGAATATTCTGGGAGAGAGCAGAATTCCAGACCCCCATCCCCAGCCGCCGGGAGCTGTGGAAAACCGGGAAAAACCATGAGGAAAACTGGGAAAAATCCACGGGGAAAACTGAGAATAAAAACAACCCAAACCATCCTCAAGGATCAGCAAGAAAGGACAAAAAAAAAAATCTCGGAGTTGAATCCGGGGAGGTTTTTCCACGGATGCCACCGAAGTCAGGGATCCTCTCCCTGACGCCGCCGCTTTGGGACCATCAGATTTCACCGGGCTTTGCCTTTTCTGCCGGATCCTGCCGGATTTCGGCTGGGAGAAGGGAATTCCACTCCGGAGCTGCGTCCCCAGCAGTGCTGACTGCTCCTCCAAGGTGCTGATCCCGGAGAATTCCAGAGGGATCCAAGGGCACGCTGCACTTCCGGAGATGCTCAGTGCCTTGAAAAGATTTTTTTTTTCCTTTTTTTCCCTTTTCCCCCATTTTTTCCCCCTTTTTTCCCCCCTTTATTTCCCATTTTTCCTGCAAGGTTTTTTTTTTTTTTTCTCTTCTCTCCCGTTCATGGCCACAAATGGCTGGGAAGGAACTGAAATATCCCTTTATTTGGGGGGGAATTTTCCATGGAAAATCCCATCTGGAAGAGGCCGCAGCCCTCCCGCCCCTGACAAAATCTGATTTACACCACACAGGGCCGAGCTGTTTGGGCTGGGAGCCAAAATTCCCTGATTTTTTCCCTGCGGATGCCTCTGGGAGAGGTTCTGGAAGGGAGGCAGGAGGAAAAGCTTGGAATTTTCTGATGGAGGAAAGAAAACCGGGATGTGTCTCCTGGCCCTGTGGGACCAGCCAAACCTGGTGTAGAAATGATCAAAATTCCTCCCAAAAAATAGTTGGAAATTCAAAAAAAAAAAAAAAAAAATCACATAAATGGGATGGAAAATGCATCCTGAAATTCCAGGAACCGTTTGGGATGAGGAAGCGCTGGGATCGGCTGGAATTCGGACATTTCCAGCCGGGAAATCCCTTCCCAGATCCACCCTGGATCTTCATCCTCGCTCCAGGCCCTCGGCTTCTCCCTGGAGATTCCCAGCAATCCAATTATCCCGGGTAATCTCGGGACGGAGGAGCAGGAAAAGGAGTTCCTGCAATCTGTTCGGGAAAAAATCCGGAATGATGGAATTGTGGGGAGGCTCTGGGAACAAGCTGGGGATGGGGTGTGCAGGCCAGTCTCATGGATTCACATCCCAGAATCTCAGTTTTCATGGATTCACATCCCAGGAACTCGGGTTTTATGGAGCAGCAGCTTCTCCAGCCCCAGGACATGGATCATCCCACCCAGGAAATCCTGGGACTCGGGGCTTTCCATGAAATCCTGGGACTCGGGGCTTTTCCATGAAATCCTGGGACTCGGGGCTTTTCCATTAAATCCTGGGACTCGGAGCTTTTCCATGAAATCCTGGGACTCGGGGCTTTTCCAGGAAATCCTGGGACTCGGGGCTTTTCCATGAAATCCTGGGACTCGGGGCTTTTCCAGGAAATCCTGGGACTCTGAACTTTTCCAGGAAATCCTGGGACTCGGGGCTTTTCCATGAAATCCTGGGACTCGGAGCTTTTCCAGGAAATCCTGGGACTCGGGGCTTTTCCATGAAATCCACGTGAGCACGGGCAGAGCGGTTTGGCCTCGTTCGCTGCTCATTCCCTGTTAATCCGGGAATTAAAACCTGGATCGGGATTGAAATGAGCTCATCCCGAGTTTGTTGTTCCAACACCAGCAGGAAAAGCCGCCCGCATTCCCCAGTGGATTCCCTCGGGAGCCAATGGCCGGAATTAAAGGGGAAGGGATCGCTCCTTCCAGGAGAATCCAACCCCGGAGCTGTCGGAATTCCCAATCCCTGAGCTCCTCCGGCACTAAAGGATGGAAAATCCCGCGCGATATTCCCAAAAATCCGGCGGAGCCGCGCTCTGGGGCTGTCGGCGGTCGGGCAGTGCCACCTGCCGTCCCCGCTCCAGGGATTCGCCCTTCCCAAATCCCGGAGCGGCGGAGCCGGGAATTCCCCAGACATCCCCACGTTCGGGTGGGGAGCGGCAGCGGGACGGGAAAACCGGGAAAAACTGCGGGACTCCATTCCCTGTTCATCCCAAAAATTCCGTGTCCACGTGTCGCCATCCCACGGAAAGGAGGGAAGAATTCCAGAGGCGGAAATTCCATGGGGATCCCCGGGTTTGCTGGATGAGAGGGGGAAAAAATTCCTGAGGGGATGCGGGGACACAGCTGGAAAATCCAGGTTTGGAAATTCCCATTTCCCTATGGAATAACAGATCCAGGGAGCGGCTGCTGGGAAAGGAGGGAGAGAAATCGGTCAGGAATATTCTGGGAGAGAGCAGAATTCCAGACCCCCATCCCCAGCCGCCGGGAGCTGTGGAAAACCGGGAAAAACCATGAGGAAAACTGGGAAAAAGCCACGGGGAAAACCGGGGAAAAATATGGGGAAAACCGGGAAAAAAGCCATGGGGAAAACTGGGAAAAATCCACGGGGAAAACTGGGAAACAAACCCCAAACCATCCTCAAGGATCAGCAAGAAAGGATTAAAAAATCCCGGAGTTAAATCCGGGGAGGTTTTCTGGGATTCGGTGAAGTGGGGATCCCAAAAAATGTTCCCTTCATCCCGCTGGGACAGCAGCAGGAATTTCCTCCTGGAAAAGGCGGCCGGGCCTTGGAAGGAGCTTTGGGATCATCGCATCCCTGCAGGTATCCAAGGAATTCTGGAGTGTGGATGGAGCACGGGTTGAGGATCCTGGAGGGATTTTTCCGGCCTCGGGAATCCGGGAATTCTGCACAGCTGGAGGCCACAGCTCCCGGATCCCATCCCGGGACAGCCAAAGGAAAAGACCAAAATTCCCAGGGAATTTTGGGAGCCGAGGCGGGGATGGGGCCGGAGCTGAGCAGGATCTGGGGGAAGGAAAATCACGGCAGGGAAAAAGGAAAAGAATTCCAGCAGGGCGAGGCCGGGGAACGCAGGAAAAGAGGGAAAAGCGGCAAAACTGGGCTCAGTTGTTAATTAAAAATCTGCCTCTAATTAGGGATATTCCGCCCTCGGGCAGAGGGATGATCCGGAGCTGATCCCATGGTGAATTCCAGGTGAAATTCCGGCTGGGATTTGTTTCCCGGGATGTGTCCGGAGCATTTCGGGAGGGATCTGTGCCCGGGTAGGATCCAGGATCTCCCGGATCCTGCGGGAATCCGGCTCTTCCCAGGAAAACAGCCTGGAAAATCCTGGCTCGGGAAGGCTGAGTCCAGCCCGGAGCGAATTCCAGGCTCCTCCTTCGCCGCTAGATCGCAGCACATCCCTAATTTCTGCTGCCGGCGCATTCCCGGGCAGGGAAAAGGAGCCGCTGGAACATCCTGGAATCACCGGAGCAAAAAATCCAGGCGGGAAACGGCGCGGGAAGAACGGGGCCGAGAACATTCCTGCCCTCAGGATGGATCCAGCCCGCGGGAATTTCCTGGGCTGGGAAAAGCGCCACGGGCAGGGTCCAGCGCTGCCAGGGCTTCCCGATCCACGGGGAAAAAGCTTGGAATGGGATCACTGGATTCCCACAGCCCTTGGGCAAACTTGGCTGTGGATCCTGGAGGGAAAATCCGTGAAGAAAAGAGGGAAACGATGAGGTGGGAAAGACAGTCGTCTCCAAATCCCACGGGGTTCACATTCCCGAATTCCTGCCCTTGTCCCGTTCACATTCCCGAATTCCTGCCCTTTTCCCACTGCAGGAAAACACTCATCCCCCTGAATTCCTGCCCTGCCACATCCCCAGATTCCTGCCCTTTTCCCATCCCTGAATTCCCGCCCTTTTCCCACTTCAGGGACACGTTCCCATCCCCGAATCCCTGCCCGTTCCCATCCCAGAATTCATTCCCATCCCGGAATTCCTGCCCTGTCACATCCCTAAATCCCTTCCCTTTCCCCCCTCCTGCAGCTCCTGAGGATCCCTCAAGGGCTGGATCACCTGGAATTCCCTCCCTCCTTTCCCAACCCTTTTTCCCCCCTTCCCTGCCTTTCCCAGCCCCTCGCGTTCCCAAATTCCAAGCCCAGGGGCTGTTCCAGAGCCCAGACTTCCAGGGCTGTTTGTTATTCCCGGCAGGAATATTCGGAGACAGAAAATCGCTCTGTTGATCCTGCAGAGGGAATCGATCCCTGCGGAGCGTTCATCCCTGCCCGGGAGAGGGAGGGATGATCCCGCCGGGATTCGGGATCGGGGCGGGAGTTTGGGATGAATTGTTGGGATTTTGGAGGCCTTGAGGGCCCAGTTTGGGCTGCCCGAGCACCGGCACGGGGGTTAATGCTGGAATTCCGTGGGAAAACATCGGGAGTGGGAATGGGAATGGGAATGGGAACGGGAGTGGGAATGGGAATGAAAATCAGGGCGTGAGGAGGGATCCCAAAAAATGGAATTCAGAGGATTTAGGATCCTGAGGAGCAGGGATTGGCTGGAGCTGGGTCAGTGGATTTTAGGGAAAGGTTTAGGCTGGATTTTAGGGAAAGGTTTAGGTTGGATTTTAGGGAAATTTTAGGTTGGATTTTAAGGAAAAGTTTAGGTTGGATTTTAGGGAAAAGTTTAGGTTGGATTTTAGGGAAAGGTTTAGGTTGGATTTTTGGGAAAAGTTTAGGTTGGATTTTAGGGAAATGTTTAGGTTGGATTTTAGGGAAAAGTTTAGGTTGGATTTTAGGGAAAGTTTCCTCCCCAGAGATGGTGATGGGGCACTGGAAAAGGCTCCACAGGGAATGCTCACATTCCCAAGGCTTCCAGAGCTCCAGGAATGTTTGGACAATGCTCCCAGGGATGCTCAGGGTGGAATTTTGGGATTGGTGGGATTTGGGGATTGTTTGCAGGGCCAGGAGCTGGATCGATGGCTCCTTCCAGCTCAGGATATTCCGCGATCCTCCAACTCCCATCCCAAGGAGTTTTCCGACCTCTGGAAAGGATCTGGGAGCCGAAGCTTCCATGGAATCCTCACACGGAACCATGGAATGCTTTGGGTTGGGAGGGACCTCGAAGGACCTCATCCCGTTCCAAACCCTCTCCCACATCCTGGATTTTGTGGGGTCACAACGGGCGTCCCTGTCGGCATTCCCAAAATCCCAGCCCTGGCCGAAACGAGAGAATTCCTTTGGGAATGCTGAGCCTTGGAATCTGTGGGATTCGGCGGCCACAATCCCAGGAAATCCAAAGGCTCCAAGTGGCTGCAGAATCCCTCTCCTGTGGGGTTTTTTTGGGATATTTCTCCCAGTTTTAACCCAGATCCCATGAATCCCATCTGTCCCTCAGCAGGGAGTTGTATCCAGCCCCAGAATTCCATTTGTTCCCGTCAGCAAGCGGAGAAATCCCAGGACATCCCTCAGTTAATAAAACCAACATTTAGGATTTTTCTTCCCCTTTTCCTCCTTTCCCAGCCGATATTTGGAGCAATTTCATGGAAAAAACGCCGTGATTCCCGTGGATCCCAATCCCCTTTTCCAGCAGAGCCCCTGGAATTTAAAACACTTCCAGCGCTGCCTTTCCCTCCGGAGGAGGATGGGAATAAATCCCGGGAGCCGGCCATAAATCAAAAATTAATCTCCCCGAAGAGCCCGGCCTGTCCCGATCCCTCAAACAGCAAAACAGCGGGAATTCATCACGGGAATTCATCCCGGTGGCTGCCAGGGAGGATGGATGAGGGCGGAAAAGCAGGGAGCTAAAAAACATGGAGGGAAAAACATGGAGGGAAAAACAGGGAAGGAAAAACACGGAGGGAAAAACATGGAGGGAAAAACATGGAGGGAAAAACATGGAGGGAAAAATATGGAAGGGAAAAATATGGAGGGAAAAGTATGGAAGGGAACAACATGGAAGGAAAAACATGGAGGGAAAAGCACGGAAAACCCTTGGGATGGGGCTCTGGGGGGTGTTAAACATCACTTCCCATTGTCCCATCTATGGAATTTTCCCATCCATGGGATTGTCCCTCCCAAATCCTTGGAATTCTGTCCCAGAATTCCCGCTGTTCCATGCAGCTCCGGGGAATAAATATCCAGGGTTTTTTTTTTTAAGGGATTCAGCTCTCACCGGGAGCAGCACAGGGAGGATGGGAATTCCAAGGTCTTTTCCATGGAAAAGGGACAGAGGAAGGGAATTCCAAGTCTTTTCCATGCCCAAAGTAATTTTTTTTTTCCCCAAAAAAATTCCCGTCCCATTGGCCCATCTGGATAACAACCGGTTTGACCTCATTTTTTAGGGAATATTTCAATTTTCCTTCCCTGTTTGTGCCCAGGATCTGGGATTTGTCCCAAAATTGGGAACTTCCCTACTCTGAGGTGGGAAAAAGTCCTGGAAAAAGGAATTGCTCCAAGTTTTCCAGGAAAACCAGAAAAGAAACAGAGCAGGAGCGAGTAGGGAAAGAAATCCCAAGATTTTTGAGGCTGGAAAAGCGAGGGGGGAGCAAAGAGCTCCATGAATTCTCCAGGGTTATCCAGGGAATATTTTTTTTCCAGGGTGGGAAGCAGAGGGGAGCTTCAGGAGCGACTCCGGAGCTGCAGCGTCCTCATTCCCACATCCCAATTCCCTCCGGATCCATCCCGAACCCCGGCAATTTTCAAGCCGATTCCTCTGAATCCCGAAATAGCTTCACCCCTCACGATTCCCAGCCTTTTTTGCTGCTTTTCCCGTAAAAAATTCCTTTTGATCTTTATTTTTTCCCCTCCCTCTCTCCAACAAATGAAGCCCAAACCCAGCGGCAGGAATTGTTCCCGTTGGAATTACTCCGGGAACCTCCGGATCAGGATGGAGTTGTTGCATCCCCTAAAAAAAAAAAAGACGGACGAGGAAATGAAAGGAATTCATTAAAATATTTCCCTGGAAGTGGCTTTGGAGTCCCCTGGAGCGTTTGGACATTTCTCGGACATTTATCCCTCGAATTTGCCCTTTTTTTGGAGCTTCTCCCATTCGGAGCCGGGATTTTTCGGGATGTTGCTCCCAAACACTGGAATATTTTAAGGAACTGGAAAATGTCGGGGCTCCGAGGCTGCCTGGGTCATTCCCAGAGGATCCATCCAGGATTTCCATTTCCCTCCTTCCCACACATTCCCGCCCCCATTCCCGAGGATTCCGCCCCACAGGAACCCTGGGAGCCCGGCACTGGATACACAAGCACGAACTCATTAGCGGCGCTAATTAGCAGCTGTAATCAGCGGGATGCTCCAAAGGGAAGGGAAACGAAGGAGAGGAGAAGGGAGGGATGGATCCAGGGGGGAGGCTTTGGGAAAGGGGGAGAAAAACGGGAATACCAAAGGCACGGGGAGAAAAGGCCTGGATAAGAACGGAGCTGAGGTTGTTCCTGCTTTGTGCTCCGCCGGGATCTGGGCGCATTCCCAAAAATCCCCTCGGATCCCTGCCGCCCTCCCATTCTCCACCTTCTCCTCATTCCACGCTTCCCACGGCTCGCCCAACCTGATCCCGAACGGCCCCGGGAGGAGCGGGGGAATTCCCATCCCCGATCCCGGGGTTTGACAGGTGGATGAACTTCCCCA
Source organism: Hirundo rustica (assembly GCF_015227805.2). Classification (NCBI taxonomy): domain Eukaryota; kingdom Metazoa; phylum Chordata; class Aves; order Passeriformes; family Hirundinidae; genus Hirundo; species Hirundo rustica. Next base: position 6,369,781 of record NC_053473.1, read on the forward strand.
GGATATCCCAGAGCCCTCCGTGATCCCGCCATTCCCGGTTTCCCGCATCCAGGAGCCCCCGGCGTGGCCATGGCAACTGGTTTTGCTCAAGAGCAGCTGGAGAGCGGAGTTAATTTTAGCTGAAGTGAGGAGGGAGCTGCTGCAATCCCTGGATTTCTCCTCCTGGAATGGCTCCCAGGGACTCCCGCGCCACGGCAGCCACCTGAACTTTGTTATCCAGGGAAGAATTCCTTATCCATGGAATTACGATGGGCTTTGGGTCAGGAGGGGCCTCAGAGATCTCGCTCCAACCCCAAATTATTTAATTCCAGCTGATCCATGGAGTCGATCCTAAGGAAAGGGAATTATCCATTATTCCCTCAGTTCAGGGAGGACATTTGGGGCTGGAACATTTCCAGGGAAGGGAGCGGAGCTGGGGAAGGGGCTGGAGAATCCTGAGGGAGCTGGGAAGGGGCTGGAGAATCCTGAGGGAGCTGGGAAGGGGCTGGAGAATCCTGAGGGAGCTGGGAAGGGGCTGGGGAATCCTGAGGGAGCTGGGAAGGGGCTGGAGAATCCTGAGGGAGCTGGGAAGGGGCTGGAGAATCCTGAGGGAGCTGGGAAGGGGCTGGAGAATCCTGAGGGAGCTGGGAAGGGGCTCGGCCTGGAGAAAAGGAGGCTCAGGGGGAAAATCTGAATTCCCAACGTTTCCCAATGTCTGAATTCCCAACAGTTCCCAGTGCCCAGAGTCTGAATTCCCAACATTTCCCAATTCTCAGTGCCTGATTTCCCAACACTTCCCAGTTTTCAGTCACCAATCCCGACCGAGGAGCCGGATTTCTCCTCCGTGAGCTCCTCCGACTCCGGGTTTTTTCCATTGATTTTTTGCTGATGGATTTCTTGGCTCCCGTGCCGGAGCCAGCAGCCAAATCCAAAGGAACTTTTGGAGAGAGTTTTCCAGAAAGCGGATCCAGAGCTGCCCGTCCCCAGCAATCCCGGAGTCATCCTGCTGGGAAGAGGAAGGGATGGAAGGGAGCCAGAGCTCGGAGTTCATCCCGAAAATCTCCTCCTGCGCAGTTGCCGCGGGATTCATTCCATAATTTATTTTTCTCTAGCCAGGAAAAGCCAAAACTGCTCACGAGGAAGTTTTCCAGGCAAAATCTGCCCTTGGAATTATTTTCTGGGAGGAATTCTCTCCATTCCAGCCTTGCCCCAACAAATCCGAGACGGTGCTCCCGCCCGGAGCTGCTTCCACGGGAATGATTCCATCCTGGATGGCTGGAGACTGGCCTGGAGCATCTCCAAGGATTTTCCGTGAGCTCCGAGCTTCCCAAAAACCCCAGGGAAGCGTTGGACGCTGTCTCTTCCCAAGGAATGCTCCCGTTAATCCTCACCCTGTCAATTAACCGCAGCGTTTAATTAATAAATGAGCATCTGCTCGGGCACAGAGAGGACATGGATCGGCGGGAATGAGTCTCCGGAGGCGGCGGATCTGCTGCAGCGTTGGGAACACGGACAGAGGACAGGAACAGCAAAATCCCGTGGGAAGCGGATCAGACGGATCCGGGATGGTCCCGCTGTGGTCGGCTGCCAGGAGAATTCCTGGAAGCTGGAACGGGAATCTTCAGCAGGAGCTGGAGCACCAGGACACGGGGAGCAGCTTCCCACGGCCAGAGGCCAGGGATGGACGGGATATCGGGAAAGAATTCCCAGCTGTGAGGGTGGGCACGGGCTGGGATGGAATTCCCTGCGGAGCTCTGGCTGCCCCTGGATCCCTGGAATTGTCCAAGGCCGGGTTGGACGAGGCTTGGATGGAATGGGATGAGTTTCTGGGATCCTTCCTGCCCAACCCATCCCGGAATAACGCCAGGAATGGAGCCCGGATGCATCCCAGTTCCAGCAGTTCTCCACTCAGGATGAAACTCTGGATCCATTTTCCTCCATTTCTGGGGTCCCGGCCTGGTAGAATTCCTTGTTCTCCCCATTTTCAGAGCCATTTTCCAAGTCCTGGCGATTTTCAGATGGAGCTCCGGGAGCAGGGCTGGGATCTCCCACGCCTATCCCAGATTCCCATTTTTTCCAGTAGCAGCAGGGCTGGGATCTCCCACGCCCATCCCAGATTCCCGTTTTTTCCATCAGCAGCAGGGCTGGGATCTCCCACGCCCATCCCAGATTCCCATTATTTCCATCAGCAGCAGGGCTGGGATCTCCCACGCCCATCCCAAATCCCCGTTCTCCTCCCAGGAATTTTCCTCTGTGGCCACTCCAGCTCCTCTCCCTGTTCCCACACCTCAATCCACACACTCCCGATTTTCCGGGGGCCCGGAAGGATCCGTGTCTCCCTCTGCCCCCACGCCTCCCACCCCTTTGGGTGCCGCTATTCCCGGGAAAACCGGCGGGGGAGAGGGAAAGTCAGAGCCTAATCAGACATTAAGACAACGGATTCATTAAGAAGTCGTTAATTAACAAACGCCAGGAACTGTGCCACTAATTAAATGCCGGTTAAAATTCCCCGGGATCTGGCAGCGCCTTTTCCTCCCGCTGCCAAGGTTTTTCTCCGCAGTTCACCTCGATCGTCATCGTCCTGCCGGAGCAGGGGGTGCTCCTGGAAAACATTCCCGGCTTTCTCCTCCCCTTCCCAAGGAAGGCTGTTGGCTTTTCCCTGGGGGATTTCAGCCGGCTCCTGCTTTCCTCCTGGAGTTTTGGGGCTGTGGCGGTGTTGGCTGCGCTGTTTTCCGTGGAATATCGTCCCGCTGGCTCTGGGGTGAGGATTAGCGGGAGATGTCCCGGCTCAGTGACCTCCCTCCCAAACCGCTCCGTGATTTTGGGAAGATTTCCTTTTTCCAAGGCTCCTTCAGCATCCACAGCCAGGAAAAATCTTCATTCCTCCTCCTCCCACCCGTGGGTGGCAGCTCCGGTGGGACACTCATTCCTGGGGGATGCTCCTTGGCCTTCCCAGAAATCCCTTGGGAAGGGAATGGGGTCCACCAGTTCCATTAGTTCCCTTCCCTTTTCCTTTTTCCCTTTTCCCTTTTCCCTTTTCCCTCTTCCCTTTTCCCTTTTCCTTTTCCTTTTTCCCCTTTCCCCTTTCCCTTTTTTCCCCTTTTCCCCTTTTCCCCTTTCCTCATTCCACATTTCCCTTTTCCCTTTTCCCTTTTTCCCCTTTTCCCTTTTCCCTTTTTCCCTTTTCCCTTTTTCCCCTTTTCCCTTTTCTCCCCCTTTCCCTTTTCCCTCCCTTCCTCCCCAAAATAACGGGATTTCTCTCCCCAATTCCAGCCTCCTCCCCACTTCCCTCTGTTGGCAAAACCAGACTGATCCGATTTCTCCACAGGTTTCCCGATTTCCCGGAGATTTTCTTTCTCCCCCTCGTCCTTCGATGTGACAAGCCGAGGTGTCCCGGCAAACTCCGCATCCATAAAATCCACGGCATTCCCACGCTGGGATTTACGTAACGGGGACACCGGAGGCATCAAAAGGAATTGGAGATGAGGTTCAGGATCAATCCCGGATCCATGGGAAGGAGGGAACGGGAAGGGGAGCACGGCAAACACCGGGATGCTCCCGGCGCTCCCGGGGCCTCTTGTCCTGTTTTATCCCGAAATTCCCAACCTCCCCGAGTGTCCCGGTCGTCCTTGGGAGCCGCAGCAGATGTGCAGGGACACGTCTGGAAGGAGCTCCCTGAATTCCTGGAAGAATCCCTGGAATGTCGCCGACCCCGCCACAGGGGGCTGAGCCCCAGGGTGGGGGCACAGGGCGGATCTTCCCGAGGGAATTTGCAGCTGGAAGTGCCTGGAATGTTCTGGAAAGGGCTGAGGGAGGCGATGTTTATTCCCAGAGATCAGAGGACGGCTCAATCCAGCTCCTCTGGAACTCGGGAAGCGGCTTTGGACGGCATTCCCAGCATCCACAGGCAGCGCCGGAGCCCGGCCCAGATCCATGCAGACCCCCGGATTAATCCCAGTGAAGCCGGGATTCCCACACCCCGCATTCCCAGTGGGAATCCGGGGCAGCTTTGGGATCACGGGATCCCTGCGGGAGCCAGGGCCCCATGAACCATCCCAAAATCCCCAATTCCAGCTGCTCCAAAGGCAGGGCCGAGCCCCAGAGCCCGGATTTTAGGATTTCTCCTCTGGGATCAGAATTCCTGGGCTCCCACGCTCCTCTCCCTCATATCCCAACCCTCTTCCCACCCCCAGGGCTTTCCCTCAGCCTAAACAAACGCGGGGATGAATAATCCCAGGATTTGGAGATGCTGGATCGCCATGGCAACCTCCTCCTCCTCCTCCTCCTCCAGCCGGGAGCGTTCCCGATCTCCCTCCGCTGCCGGGAACTGGGACAGACTGGGACAAACTGGGAGCTAAACCCGGGCTGTCCTCCACATTTATCCATAAAAACCCCCACGTTATCCATAAAAAAACCTGGCGCTGCCCAGTCTGAGCCCCACCAGACCCCCGGGATGTCAGAGCTGCAGGAAAACGTTTCTGTGCCCCCCCGCAAAAAGCAGATTCCGGGTTTTTTTCTCCCGTTTTCCCGATTCCTGTGGGTTTTTCCCCCTGCTCCGTCCTCTCCATCCCGATGGGTTTTGCCTCTCAGCGCCTCGAGCTGATCCCAGCGGCAGGGAATGGGATGGGAGCTGGAAAATCCGCTGGGTTTGTGGGAATTGAGCTCCAAGCCGTGCGGGGGGCGGCCCTGATCCTGGGGAACAGCTCCGAGGGAACGATCCAAGGAACACAAGGAACCCAAGGAATCCAAGGAACCCAAGGGATCCATGGATCCACGGCCAGGCCCGGGCTCTGGAGGAGTGGGATCAGGATCAGGAACATTCCAGCTCCTCAGGGAAGGGCCGAGCCCACTGTGCCATCACTTCCTCTGGGAAAAGCTGCTCCAAAGCCATTCCCAGAGCTCCCAAACCTCTTGAAATCCCATGGATGGGGTCTGGGAGGAAACAGGAGCAGGGAAATCCCATTAAAATGGGGAACAGGAACATGGAAATCCCATGGATGGGGTCTGGGAGGAAACAGGAGCAGGGAAATCCCATGGATGGCGTCTGGGGGTGACCTGGTCCCTTGGCATGGAACAAATGGGGGGACAAGGACAAGGAATGAGGATGGGAATGAGGATGAGGACGAGGACGAGGACGAGGATGAGGATGAGGATGAGGATGAGGATGAGGATGAGGATGGGGATGGGGATGAGGATGGGGATGGGGATGAGGATGGGGATGGGGATGGGGATGAGGAAGGATGAGGATGAGGACAAGGACGAGGACAAGGGCTGCTCAGAGATGTGTCATTGCAGCGATTCCAAAGGGCTCCTGGTTTTTTCCCCATGCAGGATCTGTGGAAAGCTGCCAGGGAACACAGCCCAGGTCACATCGTCCCCGGTGACGGTGACAATCCACGTTATCCATAAAAAAAATCACCCGTGTTATGCATAAAATATCCCCCTGTTATCCATTAAAAAATCCTGTGTTATCCATTAAAAATTCCTCCACATTATCCATAAAAAACCCCCACGTTATCCATAAAAAAACACAAGTTACCCATTAAAAACCCCATGTTATCCATAAAAAAACCACATTATCCATAAAAAAAACCCCTGATGTTGTCTATAAAAGCTCCATGTTATCCACATAAAACCCCCATGTTATCCATAAAAACCTCCACATTATCCATAAAAAATCCCCAACTTACCCACAAAAAAAAAAAAAAAAAAAAAAAAAAAAAAAAAAAAACAACAAACCACAAACCACGTTATCCATAAGGAAATCCCCACGTTATCCATAAAAAACCCTCATTGCCCATAAGCCACACCCCCACGTTATCCATTAAAAAAACCCCCACATTATCCACAAAAAAATTCCCACGTTATCCATAAAAATATCCCACATTATCCACAAAAACAATCCCACTTTATCCATAAAAAATTTCCCATGTTATCCATAAAAGCCCCCCTCACGTTATCCATAAAAACACCCCGCGTTATCCATAAAAATATCCCAGGTTATTGATAAAAAAACCCCACATACTATCCACAAAAAAATCCCACGTTATCCATAAAAAAATTCCCATGTTATCCATAAACCCCCCTATAACCGGGAGATCCCCCAGGCGTGTTCGCCCCTGGAATCCCTTCCCGAGGTGGATGTGGAGATGTCTGGGAATGAGGGGAGGATGAATCCCGGCGCATTCCCAGCCGTGGAGGAGGGAGCCGGTCCCGTTCGGGCCCTAATTCCCGTTATTCCTGTTTTTTATGGGATCGGCCCGGATTTATGGGCAGCTTTTTATGGCGGCCATAAAGCAGGGAACGATTCCCGTCCCTGGATCACGGGAAGGGATCTCCGGAGGGTTCCGGGATCTCTCCGTGGGAACAAGCAGGAGGTGGGAATTTGGGGAGGCTGGGATTTGGGACTGGGGTTCGAAACGGGATTTGGGATCCAAAACGGGATTTGGGATCCAAAACGGGATTTGGGATCCCGCCTCGAAGGGGTTCAGGGCTCTGGATTTGGGAATTCACCTCCGGCTCGGGATCCCGTTCCCATCCCTGCCCCAGGAGAGATCCCGGCTCGCTCCGGATGGGATTTGCTTTAGTTCGGGATGGGGGAGCAGAGCTAAAAGCGGGATTTGGGATGCCTGCAGGGCGTTCCCGATCCCAAAGGGAATAAAAGGCGCTGGAGCCCTTTGTTCATCCAGGTCTGGCAGAGCTGAGCTTGGCTGAGCCCGGTTTAACCCTCTAAATCCCTCGGGATTTGGAGCGGCTCCCCGGGAGATCGCCTCGTGTCCCTAGGGATAAAAGGACGGGAATCTCCTCCCAGCCCCACGGGAGTCAGAGGGAAAATCCCACTCCGGGCTCCGAGCTGGGCTCGTTTCCTTTTTCCAAGGAAAACTTTTAACCCTTTCCCAGGGAACATTCCCGGGGCGGAGAAGCGCTGGCGCAGCGGGGAGGACAAATCGGAGCCATCTCGGCTGCAATCCCACGCAATTAAAAAACCTGGATCGGGATCGGGATGAGCTCGGGAGCAGCGGGAATCACTGAGCCTCTGCGGCAGGAGCGGCTGAGGGCAGGGACAGAGCCCCGGGACACCCGGGAGCGGCTTTTCCATCCCCAGGGAATGTGTGGGGCAGCGGGAATGCCGGATTCCAGCTCCTTCCATCCCCAGGGAATGTGTGGGGCAGCGGGAATGCCGGGTTCCAGCTCCTTCCATCCCCAGGGAATGTGTGGGGCAGCGGGAATGCCGGGTTCCAGCTCCTTCCATCCCTAAGGAATGTGTGGGGCAGTGGGAATGCCGGATTCCAGCTCCTTCCATCCCCAGGGAATGTGTGGGGCAGCGGGAATGCCGGATTCCAGCTCCTTCCATCCCTAAGGAATGTGTGGGGCAGTGGGAATGCCGGATTCCAGCTCCTTCCATCCCTAAGGAATGTGTGGGACAGCGGGAATGTCGGATTCCAGCTCCTTCCATCCCCAAGGAATGTGTGGGGCAGTGGGAATGCCGGATTCCAGCTCCTTCCATCCCTAAGGAATGTGTGGGGCAGCAGGAATGCCGGGTTCCAGCTCCTTCCATCCCCAGGGAATGTGTGGGGCAGTGGGAATGCCGGATTCCAGCTCCTTACCCATCCCTAAGGAATGTGTGGGGCAGCGGGAATGCCGGATTCCAGCTCCTTCCATCCCTAAGGAATGTGTGGGGCAGCGGGAATGCCGGATTCCAGCTCCTTCAGTGCTCCAGGGAATGTGTGGGGCAGCGGGAATGCCGGGTTCCAGCTCCTTCCATCCCCAAGGAATGTGTGGGGCAGCGGGAATGCCGATTTTTCCTTTTCCCCTGGAAGCGGGCACGGGCACAGGACACACCTGGAAGCGCTTTCCCGGCCCACCGGGAGCTCCTCGGTGCTTCCCAAGGGCGCTGCTGGGATTTGGGAAAAAGTAAACAGCAAATTCCTTGTATGACCCAGAGCTGGCCGAGAGCTGCGATTTTTCCTTTTCCTGGGGGAAAATCCTCGGGGTCGGTGCAGTGGAGACCCCCGAGCTGCCGAGCCCCATCCCTGCTCCATTCCCGCTCCATCCCTGCTCCCATCCCTGCTCCATCCCTGCTCCATCCCACCTCCATTCCCGCTCCATTCCCGCTCCATCCCTGCTCTATCCCAGCTCCATTCCCAGCTCCAATCCCTGCTCCAACCCTGCTCCATTCCTGCTCCATTCCTGCTCCATTCCCGCTCCATTCCCACTCCATTCCCAGCTCCATCCCTGCCCCATCCCTGCTCCATCCCTGCTCCATCCCTGCCCCATCCCTGCTCCATCCCTGCTCCATCCCTGCTCCATTCCCGCTCCATCCCTGCTCCATCCCTGCTCCATCCCTGCTCCCATCCCATCTCCATCCCAGCTCCATCCCTTCTCCATCCCAGCTCCATCCCAGCTCCATCCCTTTTCCCTTTCTGAGTCCCTGCTCCATTCCTGCTCCATTCCCTGCTCCATCCCTGCTCCCATCCCATCTCCATCCCTCCTCCATCCCTCCTCCATCCCAGCTCCATCCCAGCTCCATCCCTTTTCCCTTTCCGAGTCCCTGCTCCATCCCTTTTTGGGGAACACGAGCCGGGAATTCCCAGCGCTGTTCCCTGCGGAGGGACCCGGGCCCGGGCGCGGCCGCAGCTCGGGAAAAGCCGAGAAATCCCTCTGAGGAGAGGGAAATCCGGGACACAAATCCCAAACCCATTCGGGACACAAATCCCAAACCCACGGAGCGCCCCCCTCCCCTCCCACCCGCCCCCAGGCTCGGCATTCCCGGGAGGGGAGGGAAGGGAGGGATAAATCCATGGATCCCGTCCTCCTCCCTCGGGAGCATCCCCCGGGAGCTGCCGGAGCCGCGGGGGTTAAAGCCGCCTCGGGTGGGCGGCACGTCGCGGCGACGGGGCTGGAGTGAGGAGGAGGAGGATCGGGAAGGGAGGGGAGGGGAGGAGGAGGAGGAGGAGGAGGAGGAGGAAGAGGAGGAGGACTGGAGCCGGCGCCGAGCGGCTGCAAAGCGCCGGGCGAGCGGAGGGCTCGGGGCTCCCCCGCCGCTCCCAGCCCCAGCCCGGCGCTCCCGGCGCTCCCGGCGCTCCCGGCGCTCCCGGCGCTCCCGCCGGCCCCGAGCCGCCCCCGAGCCGCAGGGTGACAGCTCCGAACCCCCGGCCCCGGGTCCGGCCCGGCCCGGCCAGATGTGCCGGCAGCTGTGGCGGGGAGCGGCCGGCGGTGACAGCGAGGGTGAGTGACAGACACAGCCCGGGGGGCTCGGGGGGCTCGGGGGGCTCGGGGGGCTCGGGGGGCTCGGGGGCGCTCCGCAGCTTGGTGGGGTTCGGGATTTTTTTTCCTCCATTCCAAAGCTTTTCCCTGCCCGGCGGTGGATTTGAGAAATGATGCGTTTGGAAATAAAAGGGGGAAAAAAAACCCGGGGATGTGCAGAGAGGGATGGGATAGAGGAGGGTACCGGGGGCAGGCAGGGATGGCTCCTGGAAATTCCAGCTCCTGGAAACTCCTCCGGGAGCCGGCGGATCCTCTCCCGGCGCCGGTCACGGAGCCGCCGGCGGGGCCGGGATCCAGGGATTCCGGCAGGATCCGGGCGGGAGCGGCGCTGCCCCGGCTGTTTTTAACCCCTCGGGGCCCGAGCCAGGAGGAAAATGTGACGGGAACGGGGGCCGGGGATGGAATCCATCGGCGGCACCGCGCTCGGGGCCCCTCCCGGCCCTCCCTCACCCGCGGCCGCCGGGGAGGGGACAGCGGAGGTGACGGCAAAGGACGCGTCGGGAGCAGCCGCGGTGTCATTTAATGTCATTTCGGTGTCATTTAATGCCGTTTAATATCATTTTTGTGTCATTTTCCCGCTTCCTGTGCCGCTGCCGTTTTTATTTCCCCGCTCCCTGCCCAGCCCTGCCCCTCCCCGCGGCTCCCGCAGTGCCCGAGCCCCTGTGCCAGCGCCCAGCTCTGCCAGCCTGGAGAGCCCGGGATGGGCCCGGGATGAGCCCGGGGAGGGCCCGGGATGGGCCCGGGATGGGCCCGGGAAGGGCTCGGGGCCGGCAGAGACCCCGCGCTCTCCCGGAGCTCAGCCCGGCTTCTCCCAGAGCCTGGCAGAAAGGGCTGGGAGCCAGCGGGAGAAGGCGCTGGACACGCAGGGCTGATCCCGGGGGGAGCCCGGAGGGGAGCGGGGCCGGGAAAAGCCCCTGGAGCGGCGATTCCAGGGACGGGAGCTGCGGGCGGGCGCTGCCATCGCCTCCGCCAGCCTGGATGTGCCGAGGCTGGCAGCTCCCGTGTCCCCCCGTGTCCCCCCCGTGTCCCCTCCGTGTCCCCCCCGTGTCCCCCCCCGTGTCCCCTCCGTGTCCCCCCCGTGTCCCCTGCCCTCCCCGGAGCCCCGATCCCGCAGCCCGGATCAGGGCAGAGCCCCTGGAAATCGGGAATTTCTCATCCCGGCCTCGCTGGTCCCCGGCCGGCGCTGACGGGAGGTGGCTCAGGACGAGATTCCCACCCTGGGGAATGTCCTGGGATGCGCCTCGGGTCGCTGCTGGGACACGGGGCAGCAAATCCCGGCTCCGGCCCCGGCTCCCTGATCCTGGTCCTGATCCTGGTCCTGATCCTGGTCCTGATCCTGGTCCTGGTCCTGATCCTGGTCCTGGTCCTGATCCTGATCCTGCTCCTGCTCCTGGTCCTGATCCTGATCCTGATCCTGATCCTGATCCTGGTCCTGATCCTGATCCTGATCCTGATCCTGATCCTGATCCTGATCCTGCCCTGCTCAGGCTCTTCCTGGCATTCCCGGCTCCCTGTGTCCCCTCTGCGGGCAGCGGGAGCGGTTTTGGAGAGGGCTCGGCTTCCACTCCTCGGCCATTCCCGGCCCTTCCCTTCGGCTGGGATCTCTCTTCCCATTCCCCGCCCTTCGTTTGGGATCTCTCTTCCCATTCCCAACCTTTCCCTTTGTTTGGGATCTCTCTTCCCATTCCCCACCCTTTGGGATCTCTCTTCCCAGCCTCAGTGGAGGCGCTGGAGCTGCGCCGTGCCCAGAGCCCGCGGGATCCCTCTGGCACAGGGAAAAGCTCCGGGAATTCTGCAGGACCTCGATCCAGCCCCGTCCCGACCCCATCCCGGGGCTCTGGAGCTGCAGGAATTCGCTTTTCCCAAAACCGCGGGCGCCGGGCTGGAATCGCCCCCTCGAGGGCTCAGAGGAGCCGTTCCCATTCCCAGGGAAGCTCGGATTCCCGTGGAATTCCCATTCCAGAGGTGGAGCCGCCCTGCCCAGCCACGGCTGCTGCTCCTGACGGCTCCCGGCAGCCGAGGGATCATCCCTGCTCCTGCTTTTAGCTGGAAAAACCCTTCCCTGCCTTTGGGGGCCCTGATCCCGGATTTCCCGGCCAGGACGGGGATTGGGAGCTGCCCAGGGGAAGGTTGGGAATTCCTCCTGTGCAGGTGAATCCCAAACACGCGGCTCCGCCCCTTTATTCCCGGATTTTCTCCTGGATCACCCTGGTCATCAGCGCCTCTCCCCGTCCCTGTGCGATTCCATGGGGTGACATTCCCGATGTCCCAAAGCTCCAGTCCAGGACACAAAAGCTCCTCACCGCCCCCTTTTCGCTCCCAGATCCCTTTTCCGGGACATGAGGGAGCTGCTCCCGCTCCCTTCCCAATCCCAAGGCTCCAGCCCCTGGGATGAGGGCTGCCGTCTCTCCCCAGTCACTCTGGTTTTACGGGATCATTCCCGAGGGAACAATTCCCGGCTCAGCTCGGGAAGGAGAATTCCAGCCCCAGCCAGGGCACCGGGATGAGCGGGAAAACGGGATGAGTTTAAAACTCCTGAAATTTGGGGGCGTTCCCGGTGGGAAAAGCCCAGCACCGGGATTTTGGGGGGGGAATTTTGGGATCGGGATCGCTGCTCCTGTGTCAGGGAATAAACCTGGATAAACCTGGATAAACCTGGATAAACCTGGCCCCTCCCAGCATCCATGAATCCAGGGCCCAGGCAGCCTCGGGAATGCCCGGCAGCATTCCAGGACATCCAGTTATTTATGGAAGGCTTTGGAAAAGGCGGATCCAGCCGCTGAGTTTAAGGATTTTTTGGGGAAATTCTCCCCGGGAGCTTTTGCTGTCCCCTCTCCATCCAGCCGGGAATTCTCAGGGATCATTTCCATGGAAAATTCCCACAGATTCCGAGGTGGGATCGGGGCTGGAAATCCCCGGCCCCTCCAAATGCTGGCAGCGGGAGCTGTTTGCAAACACGGGAAAAGCGGGAATTGAGAGCGATCCCGGATAACAAATAAATGTGGGAAAAATTGGGATCCGTTCCCAGACAATTCACAAAGGCCTTAATTGGGACTGAAGTCTGGGGCTCTTCTCACCCAGGCTGGATCCATAAATTATTCGGGATAAATTATTTTGGGGATGAATTATTCACCAGCCCTGCTTGGAATTAAGGCCGGGTTTTCCCTCCAGGAATGATCCCGGACCTTCCTGACCCTCTCCAGGCTCCGGAGTCTCCCAGTCTCCGTTAAAATCCCATTTTTTTAAATGGAATTTAGAAGGTTCTTTAAAAAATAATCAATCCCAGGTGGAATTCGAGGGTCGGGGCTTTGTCCATCCCGGCGGCCAAAATGAGAAGGATCCAGGCTGGGAAAAAAATAAAAATAAAAATAAAAATATAAATAAAAATAAAAATTGGGTTTTTTTGGGGAAGAGAGAGGATTTAACAAGGAATTTTAAATGAGGAGTTTGGAATCAGCAGGAAAAGGCGTTTTTGCATCTTAAGCAGCTTTTCCCAAAGGATCAGAGGAGCCGGCTCCAGATCTTTTTTTAGGAAGGAGGAAAAAGCAGCTTTGCTTCCCTGATTCCCGGCAGGAACCTTGGGAATAAAGATGGAGGGAAAAAAAAAAAAAAAGGATTAAAAGTACAAATCCTGGCTACCTGGAAAAGCGGGAAAAAACAGGATTCTTCCTGTTTATGATTCATCCCTCTGGAAGAACCCTGGGGCAGGATTGGGGTCACTCCGTCAGAATTCCTGAATTTCCATCCGTGCTGGAATTCCCTTTCCATGAAATTCTCTTTAAAAAAAAAGGGGGGATTTGGGGGACATTTTCCAGCTGGATTTGTGGCTCTCCAGGAATTCCCTGGCTCCCTTTTTCCCGGTAAAATCCTCTTGGGAAGAGTCACTTCCATGGGCTGGGTTGTCCTCCCCAGCTTGGCCATGGATTTTCCCAGTTTTCCTGGAATTCCCAAGAGGCTGAGAAGATGGGGAAGAGGGAATTTCTCCTGCTGTGCCCACGCTCATGTTGGGAAATGGAATTGGAATTGATTTGGGAGATGGATTTGGGAGATGGATTTGGTTCCATCAGGGACAGGGATCAGCTTTTCCCGCCGCCTTTCCCAGGTTTTCCTGAGGGGTTTTTCCATGGGAATGAGGGGGGTGAGCAGCTGGGACGTTCCTGGGATCTCCAAAGCTTTTCCTTCCTGCTCCAGGGCCATTCCAGAGCCTCCGGCTCCAAACCCAGCTCATCCCGGTTTTCCCTTCCCCCTCCTCTCCCGCGGGGTGATTTTATCCCAGATAAGCAGGAGCTGGAATTTACCGGGAATCGGGGGAGGATTTTTCCACCGGGTGGGCTCAGGATCCACATCCCGCTGGAAAATCCCCCTCCGGGAGCCGGGGGGAGGCTCAACCCCCGAAATTCCATGGAACCCGCGCTGCTCCCTCCCCTCCGCGCTCCCCGAGCGTTCCCGGCGCTTCCAGAGGGATTCGCCTCCATCCCATGGATCCGCTGGATGCGGGGGGGGTGAGGAGGCCCCGCAGCCCTGCCTGGCAGTTTCCATGGCAACGCTACGTTTTCCTTAGGATTCCTGACGGCTCCTCGGCATCCGCGGCTTTTTTGGGATGCTGGAGGTTGTTCCCTTTCCTTGGAGGGGCTGGAGCCGCTAGAAAAGCTTGGATTTGATCTTTTCCCGGTTTTTTGGTGTTTTTTTTTTCTTACTGCTGGAGCTTCCCTCCTTTTGGCGCTGCCCAGCGATTCCAGCCTCGGGATTTGTCGGGAATCGGGAGCCGGGCCGGCCGCGGCAACAGGACCTCTGGAATTCCAGAGGCATCCCGGCCGTGGAGCAGCAGCTGCGGGATCCAGGGATGCAGGGATCCGGGATCGGCTCTCCCGGGATGGATTCCAGAGGGTCGGGATGCGTTTGGTCGCTCCCGGCCTTTATGGCCTCCAGAGGCTGGAATGTTCCAGGGTAAAACCTGGGAGAGGCTTCCCTGGGATCGGGAACGGCTCTGACCCCACAGGAATCCCGTGGGAGCAGCCCGGGGGTTCTCCCGGCTCCCTGTGACCCCATTCCCGACGCTGGAATTCCCTGGAATCGCTGCCCCGTCCCCGCCTCCCTTTCCATCCATGGATGGGGAGAAAAAAGCTGGAAGGGCCTGGCAGAGCAGCCTCACCTGAACGGAATTCCCGGTTCTCCAGCAAAATTCCCGGTTCTCCAGTCAGATTCCCAGTTCTCCAGTCAGATTCCCGGTTCCCCAGTCAGATTCCCGGTTCCCCAGTGAGATTCCCGGTTCCCCAGTCAGATTCCCGGTTCCCCAGTGAGATTCCCGGTTCCCCAGTCAGATTCCCGGTTCCCCAGTCAGATTCCCGGTTCTCCAGTGAGATTCCCTGTTCCCCAGTCAGATTCCCTGTTCTCCAGTCAGATTCCTGGTTCCCCAGTGAGATTCCTGGTTCCCCAGTCAGATTCCCGGTTCTCCAGTCAGATTCCCGGTTCTCCAGCCAGATTCCCACTTCTCCAGTCAGATTCCCGGTTCCCCAGTCAGATTCCCGGTTCTCCAGCCCTCTCCAGCCCCTTCCCTGTGCAGCATTCCCGCCTGCAGCAATAGCTCTGAGCCACAGGAATATTTTTCCCTACCACAGGAACACTTTTCCCAACCACAGGAACACTTTTCCCAACCACAGGAACCTCTGGAGAAATAACGGGAGCGTTCCCACCACGGCTTCTGTTTTAATCACGCCCAGGGAATCATTCCCGGTTTTTTTTTTTTTTAACTTTTAATATCCTGGATTTCCCCTCCCTCCCTGCCTGCGGGAAGTTTGAGGAGCCCGGATTTATCCCTGCGGAGGGAATCCCACACCAACGCCGCGCTGCGGGAAAATTCCTTCCCAAAAATACCCCGGAGCAGCCCCCGGCCGTTCCCAGCCGCTGGATCTGGGGGCTGGGAAGTTTTTCCACCCAATCCGGGATCCTGGAGCGCCGGGAGCCGCCTCCTCCAGCGCGGCTGGATCGGGATGAGCCCCCCCCGCTTCGGATCCCACAATTTCTGGGAAAGCAGCGGAGGGCGGAGATCGAGCCCTGTGACATTCCCGGGAGCGCCCCGGCGCCTCCCGCTGCCCTTGGAGAGGGGAGGCAGAGGGGAGCCGCTCCGCAAATGAGGCGGCGTTAATGAGGAATCAATTATGGATCGTTCCCGGGAAGCCGATCCGCAGGGAAGGTCACCGGGAACGGCGCCGCAGCGTCCCGGCCGCGCCCGGCGGGAATCTGGGATCTGAGCAATTCCAGAGAGGGATCGTCCCGAGGGATCCTGCAGCCACCGGATGGAAAAACCCGGCCTGATTCCTAAAATCCTGATTCCTTAAAATTCTGATTCCTGAAAATCCTGATTCCTTAAGATCCTGATTCCCTGAAATCCTGATTCCTTAAAATCCTGATTCCCTGAAATCCTGATTCCTTAAAATCCCGATTCCCTAAAATCCTGATTCCCTAAAATCCTGATTCCCTGAAATCCCTCAGCTCGTTTAGGGGATGGGATGGGATGGGGTGGGATGGGATGGGATGGGATGGGATGGGATGGGATGGGATGGGATGGGATGGGATGGGATGGGATGGGATGGGGTGGGATGGGGTGGGATGGGAACCTGTGGAAGCATTTCAAGGAGGGGGGCGGGAAACCACAACCAAAACAATTCCAGAGGCAAACCAAGAATTCCAGAGCCTGGAAGCGCCAGGATGAGCGCGCCAGGATGATTTCCCAGCCCTCCTCATTAAAGCGCAGCCCGGGAGAGGCGGAGGAGCAGCGAGATGAGATGAGATGAGATGAGATCAGAGGCGGCGGTTTTATCTCCTGGCCGCTTCCCGGACCAGCGGGAATATCGGGAATCGCGTTATCGCCCTCCCTGCCCGCGGAGATGCAGGAGGATCGAGGGGAAGAAAAAATAAATATCCCATCCCTGCGCACGAAACAAGGATTAAGGGAGGGGAGAAAAGGCTGGAAAAGGCTGGAAAAGGCTGGGAAAGGCTGGGAAAGGCTGGGAAAGGCGGCGGAGCGGCGGCGCGGATGGGATCGGAGCGGATCCTGCGGTCCAGCCCGGCCTCGGGCGCTTCCAGGGGTGCGGGGAGCTGTGCGGGGCCTCGGCGCCTTCCCGGGGAAGGGTTTGTTCCCAAAATCCCGTCTGAACCCGCCCTCCTTCCGCTGGGAAAAGCTCCGAGGAAGCGCTTCCAAAGCCGCTTTTCCCCAGCAAAAATCCCGGCTCAGACTTTGCCAGGTGCTCCCCGTCTCGTGGAAACGGGTTTTTAGGGAATAAACGGCTGGAAATGGCAGCTGGAGGCTGCTGGGACAGGCGCGAGTGGCACACGGAAATATCCTGGCATCTCGGGAAAACCCTCATATCCCAGGAAAACTCTCATATCCCAGGAACATCCTCCCTCCCCAGGAAAATCCTTCCATCCCAGGAAAAGCCTTGTATCCCAGGAAACCTCTCATATTCCAGGAACACCTGCCTATCCCAGGAAAACCCTCCCAATCCTGGAACCATCCACCTCGGGAACACCCAACCCACAAGTGCTGGGCACCAAACCCGCCTGGGATGTCTGAGGATGTCGCAGGGACACGGAGCTCCGCGGGACACGGAGCTTCCAGGGACACGGAGCTTCCAGGGACACGGAGCTTCCAGGGACACGGAGCTTCCAGGGACACGGAGCTCTCCAGGACATGGAGCTCTCTGGGACACAGAGCTCTCTGGGACATGGAGCTTCCAGGGACATGGAGCTTCCTGGGACACGGAGCTCTGCAGGACACAGAACTCTCTGGCACATGGAGCTTTCCAGGACATGGAGCTTTCCAGGACACGGAGCTCTGCGGGACACGGAGCTCTTCGGGACATGGAGCTTCCAGGGACACGGAGCTTCCAGGGACACGGAGCTTCCAGGGACACGGAGCTTCCAGGGACACGGAGCTCTCCAGGACATGGAGCTCTCTGGGACACAGAGCTCTCTGGGACATGGAGCTTCCAGGGACATGGAGCTTCCTGGGACACGGAGCTCTGCAGGACACAGAACTCTCTGGCACATGGAGCTTTCCAGGACATGGAGCTTTCCAGGACACGGAGCTCTGCGGGACACGGAGCTCTTCGGGACATGGAGCTTCCAGGGACATGGAGCTTTCAGAGACATGGAGCTCTGCGGGACACGGAGCTCCCAGGACACGGCGCTCTCCGGACACGGCGCTCTCCGGACACGGAGCTCTGCAGTACACAGAGCTTTCCAGGACATGGAGCTCTCCGGACACGGCGCTCCCAGGACACGGAGCTCCCAGGACACGGCGCTCTCCGGACACGGAGCTCTCCGGACATGGAGCTCTCCGGACACGGCGCTCTCCGGACACGGAGCTCTCCGGGAGCAGCTCCTGCATCCCCGCGGCTCCGGGCGCTCGGGGTTTCCATGGAGCCGCGGGCTCAGCCCGGGAATACAGATGAGCCGAGCGGGGGCGGTTGCCACGGCACCGGCGACATTCGGGGCCCTTTGTCCCTTCACTTGCTTCTGCTCTGTCCCCTGGTTTATTTCTGCTCTGTCCCCTGGTTTATTTCTGCTCTGTCCCCTGGTTTATTTCTGCTTTGTCCCCTGGTTTATTTCTGCTTTGTCCCTTCACTTATTTCTGCTTTGTCCCCTTGTTTATTTCTGGTTTATCCCCTTGTTTGTTTCTGCTTTGTCCCTTTATTTCTCCTTTCCCCAAGTATTTTTCCTTTTTCCCTTTTTGTTTCTCCTTTTACCTTGTATTTCTTTTTTTCCTTTTTATTTCTCCTTTCCCCCCTGTATTTCTCCTTTTTGCTTTTATTTCTTTTTCCCTTATTATTTCTCCTTTTCCCCTTTTTATTTCTCCTTTTTCCCCTTTTTATTTCTCCTTTCGTTTTCCCAGCCGAGGTTGGAGCCGGGAGATCGGCTCAGCGGAGCCGGGAAATCCCGGGTTCCTTGTGAGGGTGGGGTTAGACGGGATTCTGGGATGAAATCCCTCCCTGGAGGAGCTGGGACAGAATTCCCAGAGAACCCGCGGCTGCCCCATCCCTGGAAGTGCTCTGGGACCGTGGAAATGTCCCTGCCCCTGGCACTGGGTGGGATTTAACCCCATTTAATTCCATGATAATTCCCTCCTGCCCCAGGCAGGATCCCGCTCCCCGCATCCCAACTTCCCCCGGGGGCTGGATGGGGATGGAAAAACGGGAATGGGCGAGGGAAGGATTCTCCCACCGCATCCAGCGGCCACTTCCCACCCGCCCGTGCCGGGTGTGTGGCGGAGCAGGAGCTGGGGAAGATGGAGAAGATGGAAAACCTGGAGAAGCTGGAAAAGCCAGGGAAGATGGAGAAGATGGAGAAGCTGGGAAAGCTGAGGAAGGTGGGGAAAATGGAGAAGATGGGGAAAATGGGGAATCCAGAGAAGATGGAGAAGCTGGAAAAGCCGGAGGATCCGGGGTAAAATCCAATTATGGACAAAACCAGCAGAGCTGGGGAGGTTTTCCCTGGAAAACCAGGCTTGGAACCAGGAGCCTTTTCCAGATTTTCCTTCACAGCTCCAAGAAAATAAATAAAAGCCCCCCCACCAAATTCCTCCGTGATATATTTATGTATTTTAATTTTTAAAGGAGAAAAGATTCCCGAGACATTTGAACAGCTGGAGACTTTTCCAGACCCGAAAGCGCCGGAGCACTGAAAAGGAAAGGTGTGGATCCATCAGAGGGAAGCGGGAATCGATGGATCCGTCCTTTCCTTCAAAAGCAGGGGAAAGGAGGGAGAAGAGCGGGATCAATCCTGGGATGAGAGTGCACAGAAAATGCCATGGATATAAAGTGGAATTCATGGATCTGTTTCGGGGGTCCTGGGCAGATTCCACGGGAAAATTCCGCTCAGATCCTGTGGGATGGGAGGGCACAGTTAAATCATGAGTATAAAATGGAATTCATGGATTTATTTCAGGGGTCCTGGGCGGATTCCACGGGATAATCCCACCCCGATTCCCTGGGGTGGGAGGGCAGAGTGAACGCCACGGATACAAACCGGAATTCCCGGATTTGCTGGGCGGTTTTGGGGGCACTGGGGGTCCCCGGGCGGGGTCCCGGGGTTCCCACGCTCAGCTTTTCGCCTCCCCAACCCGTTCCTCATCCCCGCCCCTCGCTCCCCACCAGCCCAAACCCTCCTCTCACCACCCAACGCCGCTGTTTTTCCAGGAATGACCCCGCGGAGGAGCCCGGAGGACGCGGCCGAGCGCGGGATCGACTCCTTTGGGGAGGAAGAAGAGGCCGGGCTCTGACCGAGGCGCCCGCAGCGCTTCCAGCTCCCGTCCCGGGGGTCACCGGGCGCGGCCCGACGCTTGCAGCGGCTCGCATGGAGCATCTCCCCCGCCGGGCTCCGTGCCCAGCTCGCCGCGACGCCGCGGCCGGCTCCGGGCGCTCCCTGTGACCGTGCCCAGCCCAAGATGAGAGGCCTCGGGCCCGGCTGCCTGCTGCTGTGCGCGGTGGCGGCCAGCGCCGCGCCCGCCGTGCCCTGGCGGGTGGCGTGTCCCCCGCGCTGCTCCTGCCAGCTCCGGCCCTGGTACTCGCCCCGCTCCGCCTACCGCGAGGCGGCCACGGTGGACTGCAACGACCTCTTGGTCACCTCGGTGCCCCGCGAGCTGCCCGAGGGCACCCAGACGCTGCTGCTGCAGAGCAACGACATCGCCCGGCTGGAGCGGGGCGAGCTGGGCTACCTGCGGAACCTGTCCGAGCTGGACCTGTCGCAGAACAGCTTCTGCGACGTCCGGGATCTGGGGCTCGGGGACATGCCGCGGCTGCTCAGCCTGCACCTGGAGGAGAACCGGCTGTCGGAGCTGCCCGACGGCAGCTTCGCGGGGCTGGGGAACCTCCAGGAGCTCTACCTGAACCACAACCGGCTCCGCAGCATCGCCCCCCGCGCCTTCGCCGGGCTGGGCGGGCTCCTGCGGCTCCACCTCAACTCCAACCTGCTGAGGACGCTGGACAGCCGCTGGTTCCAGACGCTGCCCAGCCTGGAGATCCTCATGGTGGGGGGGAACAAGGTGGACGCCATCCTGGACATGAATTTCCGGCCGCTGGGCAACCTGCGGAGCTTGGTGCTGGCCGGGATGCAGCTGCGGGAGATCCCGGACTACGCCCTGGAAGGGCTGAGGAGCCTGGAGAGCCTCTCCTTCTACGACAACAAGCTGGCAGAGGTGCCCAGGAGGGCCCTGCAGCAGGTGCCCGGCCTGAAATTCCTGGACCTGAACAAGAACCCGCTGCAGAGGGTGAAGCAGAGCGACTTCACCAACATGCTGCACCTCAAGGAGCTGGGCCTCAACAACATGGACGAGCTGGTGTCCGTCGACCAGTTCGCCCTCGCCAACCTCCCCGAGCTGACCAAGCTGGACGTCACCAACAACCCCAAGCTGTCCTTCATCCACCCCAAGGCCTTCCAGCACCTCCCGCGGCTGGAGACGCTGATGCTCAACAACAACGCCCTAAGTGCCTTGCACCGGCAGACGGTGGAGTCGCTGCCGGGCCTGCGGGAGATCGGCATCCACGGCAACCCCCTGCGCTGCGACTGCGTCGTCCGCTGGCTCAACGGCAGCCGCCCGCGCCTCATCGAGCCGCACTCCACGCTCTGCGCCGAGCCGCCCGAGCTGCGGCGCCGCCGCGTCCGCGACGTGCCCTTCGGCGAGATGACGGAGCGCTGCCTGCCGCTGATCCCCGCCCGCAGCGTGCCGGCGAGCCTGGAGGCGCGGCCGGGCGACGACGTGGCGCTGCACTGCCGGGCGCTGGCGGAGCCGGAGCCGGAGATTTACTGGGTGACGCCGTCCGGGGAGAAGCTGCTGCCGTTCGGGGAGGGCGGGAGGAAGCTCAAGGTGCGCTCCGAGGGGACGCTGGAGATCCGCGGCATCGCGGCGGGCGAGGCCGGGCTCTACACGTGCGTGGCTCAGAACCTTCTGGGCGCCGACACGCGCGGCGTCCGCGTGCTGGTGGGCGGCTCCTTCCCGCCGGGCCGCGCCGAGCTGCGGCTGCTGGTGCTGGACGCGCGGCCCCACCGCGTGCTGCTGGCCTGGAGCCCGCGCCTCAACGCCGTCTCCTCCAACCTCACCTGGGCCAGCTCGGCGCCGGGCTCGCGGCCGGGCGCGGCCAGGATCCCGGCGGGCACGCACAGCTTCAACCTCACCCGGCTGCGGCCCGGCACCGAGTACCGGGCGTGCCTGCGCGTGGCCTCGGCGGCGGCGCCGCTCAGGGTGGCCTGCGTCACCGCCAGGACCGAGGAGGCCGCCCGGGCGCCGCCGTGGGCGCGGGGGACGCCGGTGGGCACGCTGCCGTGCCTGCTCCTGCTGCTGCTGGGCGCGGTGGTGGCGGCGGTGCGCGCCGCATCCCGGCGGGAATCGCCGCGCCAGGCCGCGGCCGTGCGCGTGGTCTGTCCGGCGCGGCCCCGGGGACGCGTCCTGGCCGTGGAGGTGCAGGCGGATCCCGCCGAGTGCTGAGGGAGGAGGGATTTTGGGGAGCGGGGGGGGGGTTCAGAGGGATTTTGGGGTGGGTGGGGAGGTGGGGGGGAAAGGGTTTTTTACCAAAAAAAAGATGGATGGTGGGGAAAAAAAAAAATGGGATTTTGTGGATGTGACCTTGAGGAGCCGCCGGATCCAGGGGAGAGGAGCCTCTGGTGGTGTTGGATCGGCGTGGAGGGGATGGATTTGGCACCGCGGATCCCAAAAATCCCCGCTGGGGAGACGGGAGGGGACGACGCCCCGAGTGGGGGAAGAGCCATAACGTGGAATCCCGGAGTCCCAAAGCTGCGTCCCCCCGGCACCAGGGACACCCCAGAGGTGTCCCCAGTGTCACCTCCTCGCTGGACAGCCCCTGCTTTGGAAATACAAAAAAATCCCCCCAAAAATGGGTTTTTTTTCCTTTGGGATCTGTGTGGGGTCTGGGGTTTCTTTTTTGGGTTTGGTTTTTTTTTTGGAGCATTGGGATCATCGAAGCGTCCCCAGTGTCACCTCCCTCGCTGGACAATCCCTGCTTTGGAAATACAAGGAAAAAACCTTAAAAAAGGCTAAAAAAAAGAAAAAAAAAAGGGGGGGTTTTTTCCTTTGGGATCTGTGTGGGGTCTGGGGTTTCTTTTTTGGGTTTGGGTTTTTTTTGGAGTGTTGGGATCATCGAAGCGTCCCCAGTGTCACCTCCCTCGCTGGACAATCCCTGCTTTGGAAATACAAGAAAAAAACCTAAAAAAAGCCTAAAAAAAGAAAAAAAAAAAAAAGGTTTTTTTTCCTTTGGGATCTGTGTGGGGTCTGGGGTTTCTTTTCTGGGTTTTTTTTTTGGAGCGTTGGGATCATCGAAGCGTCCCCAGTGTCACCTCCCTCGCTGGACAATCCCTGCTTTGGAAATACAAGGAAAAAACCTAAAAAAAGGCTAAAAAAAAAAAAAAAAAGTTTTTGTTTTTCCTTTGGGATCTGTGTGGGGTTCGGGGTTTCTTTTTTGGGGTTTTTTTTGGAGCGTTGGGATCATCAAACCAAGCGTCACCCCCTGTCACTGCTGCCACCCGGAAATCAGGAAGGGATCTGGGATAAAAGAACGGGAGATGGGGATGGTGACACTTCCCTGTGGGAATCTGATCCTGGATCCCAGAATTTTTGTAGATAAAGGGTAAAACAAAAAACAACAACAACAACAAAAAGGGAAAAACAGGAAGAAAAGAAGGGAGGAAGCCGTGAGTTGGTGTAAAAAAACCAAAAAACCAAAAAAACAAGGAAAAAACCTGGGAATGTTGGGAGGGGTCCAAGGGGCATCGCTGGGAATTGGGACGGGGGGGAAAACCTGGATTTGTGGGTTTGGGAAATCAGGAAAAACCAACCCCAGCCACGGGACTGAGCCCTTTTCCAGGCGGGAACGCGGATCCTGGAAGGAGGGAGAGCGGCAGGAGCCCGGCGCGGGGGCCCTCTAGCGAGCTCCGCCTTCTCCAGGAGCGCCGATCCCAAAAAACAGCTGGAAAAGGGAAAAAACCCCGCTAGGAACCGTCACAGGGACGGGAATGTCAGAGGAGATGGGATTGGGAACGGGCTGGAGAACAAAGGTCCAAATCCAGAGGCTTTGCTGCTGCCGTTCCTGAGGGATTTTGCAGACATTGGAAGGGGGAAAATCTGCCTGGAATGGGGAAATTCTTTTCCTAGAAAGGGAGAAAAACCTGCCTGGAAAGGGGGAAAAAATCCCAAAAGAAGGAAAAATCTGCCTGGAAAGGGGGAAAAAATCCCAAAAGAAGGAAAAATCTGCCTGGAAAAGGGAAAATTGTGCCTGGAAAGGGTGAAAATGGGGCTTTAAAGGAATTATTTCATGAGGATTTTTTTATCCTGAAGGACAGGTGAGGGCAGGTGGAACATCCCAAAATAGCCCAAAGCTGCTGGAATTGAATCCTGCTGGACGCAGGTGACACCGAACAGATTAAAATATACAAAAAAATAAATAGAAATTGAAGAGCCCGAAAAGAAAGCAAAATATAACATTATTATTATTTTTCCGTCTGATTCGTGACCTGAGAGGCGTGGATTAAAAACATGGATTTATTTCCCATCTGGGAGAAAGGAATTCTTCACCCTGCCGACTTTAAACAATAAAAAACCCCAGGAATAAAGTTCTTTTTCTTCTCTCCAAAACAAATCCCCCGCCCTCCCACCATAAATATTTATTCGTACTTTTATCCCTCAGCTCCAAAGGAATTGCACAAGTCAAGATTTATGTGGAAAAAAAATAAAATAAATTCCGAAAGTCACAACTCTACCCAAATCTTCTGTTCTTGGTCAGGACGAAGAAGCCCAAGGAATAAAACCGGGCTGAAGTCGGGAAATCGGGAAAACTTCCAAGCTGAGATTTTGATCTCGAGGCGATTCCCATGGAAAAGTGGATGGTGCAGAGGATTCCTGGTGGGATTTAAATCTTGGTTTTCTTTGGTTTCACTGGCTCAGCTCTGGAATTTGGGTTTGAGTGCAAAAAAATCCTCATTTTTGGGGATTACTCTAGGAACAAAGAGCCCTGCTGCCCCATAAAGATCCTGATGATCATCTCGGTCCTGCAGACCAAGCCCTGGAACTGGGGTTTTTGTGCAAAAAACCCTATTTTTAGGGGTTATCTTAGTAATAGGTCGTGCTACGCTGTGAGGATCCCGATGATCACCCTGATCTCCTTCCTGCACACGCTGAAATTGGGATTTGAGTGCAAAAATCCTCTTTTGGGGGTTGCTTTAGGAGCAGAAGGCCTCCCTAGCACATGAAGATCCTGATGATC
Organism: Hirundo rustica; assembly: GCF_015227805.2. Classification (NCBI taxonomy): domain Eukaryota; kingdom Metazoa; phylum Chordata; class Aves; order Passeriformes; family Hirundinidae; genus Hirundo; species Hirundo rustica. Next base: position 6,394,296 of record NC_053473.1, read on the forward strand.
ACCCTGATCTCCTTCCTGCACACGCTGGAATTGGGATTTGAGTGCAAAAATCCTCTTTTTGGGGTTGCTTTAGGAGGATCCTGATGACTCTCCTTCCTGCACATACCGTAGTGGGGGTTTGAGTGCAAAACTCCTCTTTTTGGGGTCACTTTAGGAGCAGAAGGCCTCCCTAGCACATGAAGATCCTGATGATCACCCTGATCTCCTTCCTGCACACGCTGGAATTGGGATTTGAGTGCAAAACTCCTCTTTTTGGGGTCGCTTTAGGAGCAGAGGGCCTCCCTAGCACATGAAGATCCTGATGACCATCTTGATCTCCTTCCTGCACACGGGGCACGGCGCTCTCTTCCTCTTCAGCATCCTGGCACACCTGAAGCAGGCCACCAGGTGAGCAGTCCTCCCGTGCACGATGTTCCCGTCCCGAGGCCTCTGCTGGCACAGGAAGCAGGGGCTCAGCACGGTTCTGATGCTCTCCAAAGACTCCACCTCCTCCTCCTCCTCCTCCTTCCTCAGCTCGGCGCAATCCCGCTTCTTCCCGCCCCGCGCCAGGTCCAGGGACTGGACGGAGCCGCCGGGATCCAGGCGGGATTCCGCCAGGAAAAGGTGTTTGGGTTGGCCGGCCGGGGCTGAGATCGTCCTCCGGCAGTCCGGGACGTCCATCCCCTCGTCCTGCTCCCGCTTTTCCACGGAAGCGATGTCGGAGAGGGACAGGGAATGGGGCAGCCTGGGGCAGTCCCGGTACCAGTCCTTGCGCAGGGCCCAGCAGCGGTAGCAGTACCTCTTCCCCGGGGAATTGAACTTCCTGCACTTGGAGCATTGCCAGCAATCCTGAGGGGTTTAAGGCAAAAAAAAAAAAAAATCCAGCCAAAAAAATATATTTTTTTCGATTTATTTTTAGGTATTCCTCGTTTTAGCCGCCTGGGGAAATGCAGCAAGGAAACCTCGTTTAAAAAAAATAAAATAAATTGATTTATGAGTGATTTAGAAGCTGGAAAAATCAACATTTTGTGGCTTGGGACTGATTCATCCCAGATTTCTCCCTCATGAATTCCTCTCCTTCCACTCTCCCAGCCCTCTGGAAGAATCCAAGCTGGGGCAGTTTATTTTTATTTAATTTCGAGAGAATTTTAAAAATCTTTTGCCCAAAACTCAAGGGGAGAGCTCCTGGAATTTGTTTTCCAGGCTCATCCATCACTTACCAGCTGCTGAACCTGCACAATTAATGGATTGATTAATTAATTATCTCACAGAAAAGGGCAGGAGCAGCCCAAGTGCAAAGCCAGGACTCAGCAGTCCAAAGCCAGGAACATCCCCCCATTTATTCCAGGCTGGAAAATTCTGCTAAAACCATTAAAATTCTGCTAAAACCATTAAAATTCTGTTGCAATTATTAAAATTCTGAGGGGTTTTTTTAGCAATTACAAAGTGCTACTTAGCATTTCCAGGTTCCTTCTAAGGATAATCCTCCAGATTTCCATCCAGAGGACCGCATGGAATTAAAACCTTATTAAAACCTCATTAAAACCTTATTAAAACCTCATTAAAACCTTATTAAAACCTCATTAAAACCTCATTAAAACCTCATTAAACCGTACCTGGGTATCAATAAAACTTCACCCAGGCACTTTTTTTTTTTTTTTCTTTAAACCCACACGGGAAGTCAGCTTCTCCCACCTCAAAATCAGCCCCAGGTAGTGCTGATCCCAAGGAATTCCCACCTCAGAAGCAGCCTCTGTGTCCGTGTCGTCGCTCAGACGCTGGGAATCCTCCAGCTCCTCCAAGCACACATCCTCAGGCACCTGGAATTCCAGGAGAGCACAGTCAGAGGCCGGGAATGTTGGAATATTCCCTGTTTAGCACATTTATCCCCAATGAAAGGATTGTATCGTCCCCTGCTCATTAAATCTCCCCTAAAAGTGAATAAAAAGCCGTTTTTGCAGCGCTTGTTTCGCTGGTTTACCTTGATTAGATTTTCCTCTTTGAGTCTTTAGCTGGACTCGATCTTTAAAAGCCTTTTCCAAGCTTAATTCCATGATTTTGATCTATTAACTCCTGCAGCTATTGGACAGAAACCCACTTAAGCTGCTGTGAGAAGTTTAACTCGTTTTAAATCGATTTTATGCCTTGAAAAATACGAATTTAAACCAAAACCCAAGCAGGAAAACCACCAAACACGTGAGGAATGGCGACAACCTTCTGCTAACGAGGATTTAGCCTCGGGATGGGAACAGATCCGGCTTTTCCAAGGCAGCGGAGCAGCGCGGGATGAATTCGGTTAAGGTACCTTGGTGTCACCTGCCGTGAGCTCCTCCGAGTCCAGCACCTCCGTCCTGTGCCCAGCACTGCCCTGCTCCAGGGAGCCCTCGTGCAGGAACCACAGGTCATCGGTGGTGTCAGAAACTATGGCAGTGTCAACGTCCTGAGGGGAAAACATCCAGGGAAAGCCCCTCAGGAGCAGCTCCAGGCCCAGCACGGGCCCCTTCTCCTCTCCAAAGCCCTGGGCACCTCACTGCCCTCAGACTGGGAACTCTCCCTCACACCTTCCCCAGATTCCAACTCACAGCCTTCCATTTCTGAAATTATCACCTCATAGGTTCCCTTTTTTCAAATTTCCCCCTCATAAATTCCTCCTTTTCCCAATTTTTACCTCACAAGTTCCTCCTTTTCCCAATTTCCCCCTCACTGACTCAGTTTTTCCCAATTTCCCCCTCACAAGATCCCCCTTTCCCCAATTTTTACCTCACAAGATCCCCCTTTTCCCATTTTTTACTTCACAAGATCCCCCTTTTCCCAATTTTTACCTCACAAGATCCCCCTTTTCCCAATTTCCCCCTCACTGACTCAGTTGTTCCCAATTTTCACCACACAAGTTCCTCCTTTTCCCAATTTTCACAAGTTCCCCCTTTTCCCAATTTTCACCACACAAGTTTCCATTTTCCCAATTTTTACCTCACAAGTTCCTCCTTTTCCCAATTTTCACCACACAAGTTCCCCCTTTTCCCAATTTCCACCTCAATTTCCTCCCCTTTTTTCCCCAACTTCCACATCCCTGCAGCTTGGCCACCAGCACACAATGCTCATCCCAATTTAAAAAAAATAAAATAAAAAAATCCCATCCTGAAATCCAGGCACCTCTGAGGGAAGAGTTTGGTGGATTTAAAACCTCTCCAAGTCACCAACCACCCGATGGGAATGGCTGGGACAGGCCCACACCGGGAAAAAAACTGAAAATCCTGGAGTGGGACGTGGAAAGAGAGGAAAAAACCGGAATATTTGATTTCCTTGGAAGCCAGAAGAGGGGAGGAAGGGGACACGAGGCCCTTTTTGAAGCGGTTACACACCTGGTTAGTCTGAATATCCGTGGATCCGTTACTCCTGGATTTGTAATTGCTTCTGAGGTTCCCTAAAAACCACCAGGGCAGCCCGGCCACATCCCATTCCTCAAAAACCAGATCCAGCTTGGGCTTTTTGCTTTTGGAGAGGTTTTCTATCAAGTCTTTGTCTGGAAGAGCCAAGCAGAGTCCAAGTCATTGGGTAAGAGAAAAAAAACTGGGCTCAAATCTGATTTATTTTTTTGATTTCTTGCATCAGGCTGAGAGCTCTGGGGTTTGGAATGGCAAAAATTCCCTGCACAGGTCAGGGAACATCCCAGTGCTCCCAGTGCCCCCGTACTGGGACAGGCTGGGTTTAAGTGAAACTTCCAGCACACAAACACAAACAGTGTTTGAGCGGATTTCTCAGTGATTCAAACTGCAAAAAGGAACAGGCTGGAATTCAGAATTCAGAATTCCCCCAGGAAACGGGGATCCATCCCCCGTGCTCCCAAGCTGAGCACTCGGGATCTCCGTGGATCTCCCTCGCTGCAGTCTCCAAGGCTGGTTTGGAAATCCAGGGAATTCCCAGCTCTCCCACTCGAGCTGCTCCTCCAACTGAGGTTCAACGATACAGGAGAATAAAAAGCGGAAAAATGGGAAAATTGCTCCCCAAAACACCTGAAATCTCCACGAGAGACCCAACAAAAAATTCCCATGGGGGGAAAATGTCAAAATATGACAGATCCACCAAAAAAAAAAAAAAAAATCCCAATTTTAGTTCAATTCCCTGCTGGGCTTGCAGGGAACGACTGCAGCCAGCCCAGGCTGGGTTCCGTGCGCTCAGGAGCCTCCCTTGGGATGGATCCCAGGACAATTCCAGCATCTCAAACACCCTCCAGCAAGGTCTGGAAGGGTTTTTTCCATGGCATCGTTCAATGAGAGATGGGATTTTGGGGCTTAACCTGCCACTGCACTCAGAGCATTTGTTTACGAGCCAGAAAATACGAAAATACCTGCGGTGAATTTTGAATTTCCCAGCCCTTAGCACCAAGATTTTTAAGGGTTCTGTTCCAGACCAGGGGATTTTTTTTGAGGCTCCCAAGTCCCTCCTCCGGCATTTTGCCGCTGTGTGTCCCACACAGGTTTGGAAATGCTGTGACCATGCAGGAATTTGTGTCCCACCTTCGCAAGTGTCACGGCCGGGCTCTGAGGTCGCCGGAGCAGAGGTTTTGCTGCCACCCTCCAGGATCCCCGAGTCAGATCCCTCCTCCTGGCTGAGCTGCAGGAAGGAAAAACGCAGGAATCAGCCCAGCAGAGCTTGCAGGGACAAGGGGATGCAGCACTTCCATCCCCAGGCACCAGCTGCAGGACGAGAGCAAGCAGGTAGGAAGAGGAAATAAATCGGAATAAAAGCTACGAACTATTTCTCTTTAAAGCCTCTGGAATCAGCACAAAGAACCAAGGAAAAATCTTCAGCGTGGCAAAAAAAAATCCCAAAGTTGGCGTTTTTCCTGCAGCAAAGTGACTTTGTGACTCCCTGGCACCTCCCAGCCCTCACACCCCAAACCACACCTGGAAAAACTTCGGAAGAGCCAAGATTTTTCCTCAGTTTTCACCTCCGCTGGAAACAAATCCTAACTAGGCACGGTGAGTTATCTGGCAATTCCTACCGTGAGGAAAAAAAATGGGATAAAAAGACAAAAAGCAGGAGCACAGGGCTGGAGAAGCTGAGGGCTGGAAGTGCTGCACCCCAGAGAAACGCGCTCAGAGACTGGCACTCTGTCACCAGGAGAACAGAGAAGGGTGGCTCTGTCCCTGCTCTGTGGACTCCGAGAACTTTGTTAATTTTTAGGGGGGAGGAATTTATTTTTTTTATTGTTATTTTATTTTTTTTTTTTTTTTTCTCTCCGGGAAGGTGAGGAGCAGCAAAACAAAACAAAACAAAACAAAACCAACAACAAAAATAAAAATTAAAAAGTTCTGGCAGTCCACCATGCAGAGGTACAGAGAAGGGGCGACTCTGTACAAGAAAAGAACCCACCGGGCGGTGGGGTTTACCTGCAGCTGGTCTGGGCTGGGCTTAGCGACGCTCTGCTCCTTTGGGAGAGTCTGTGCAGCATCTGCAGATGGCAGGTAAAACACAAGGAAAATCCTTCCCGGGAAATCCCCACTCTCACAGCACACAGGGCCTGCGGCAAGCAACCAACCAGCCGGGCTTGGCAGAGCTCGGGAATGGCCCCGAGGAGAGACCCGGCGTCCTGGGAAGGACGGATGGGAGCGGGCAGGAGCAGCTGGGGGAGAGGTCAGGATGTTCCTCCCAGAGGGACAAATGACTCTGTTCTCTACATTTATTCCAAATTCAGAATATTCTTCCCAGAGGGAAAAATGACTCTGCTCTCTACATTTATTCCAAATTCAGAATATTCTTCCCAGAGGGAAAAATGACTCTGCTCTCTACATTTATTCCAAATTCAGAATATTCTTCCCAGAGGGAAAAATGATTCTGTTTGCTGCAGCCAATTCTTCCCAAAGGGAAAAATTATTCTTTTTGCTATGTTCATCCCAAATTCAGAGTATTCCTCCCAAAGGGAAAAATGATTCTGTTTGCTACGGCCACCCCAAATTCAGAATATTCTTCCCAGAGGGAAAAATGATTCTGTTTGCTGCAGCCAATTCTTCCCAAAGGGAAAAATTATTCTTTTTGCTATGTTCATCCCAAATTCAGAATACTCTTCCCAAAGGGAAAAATGATTCTGTTCCCTAGATTTATTCCAAATTCAGAATATTCTTCCCAAAGGGAAAAATTATTCTGTTTCCTACATTTATTCCAAATTCGGAATAGTCTTCCCAAAGGGAAAAATGATTCTGCTCCCTACATTTATTCCAAATTCGGAATACTATTCCCAAAGGGAAAAATGATTCTTTTTCCTGCAGCCATCCCAAGCTCCAGGGCTTTGCCACAAGAATTCCTGGTTAATCTGAGTGTCTGTGGATCTGTTACTCCTGGATTTGGAATTGCTCCTGGGGTTGCCTAAAAACCACCACGGCGGTGTTGGATTTTCCTCATTTTCCCTGGAGCCTCCAAGGCACAGCCAAGGCTGGTTTGTACATCCAGGGAATTCCCACATTTTGCAAAGAGCTGCTTCTCCAACTGAGGTTCCTTGATACGAGAGAATAAAAAGTGGAAAACCAGGAAAATTGCTCCCAAAACATCTGGAATCACCATGAGTGACCCAGCAAGAAATCCTCATGGGGGAAATGTCAAAATATGACAGATCCACCAAAAAAAAAAAAACAATTCCCATTTTTGTTCCGTTCCCTGCGTGGTTTTCTGGGAACGACTGCAAACCCATTCCTCAAACATCAGGGTTCCAGAGGGAATCCCACCTGGAAGGTGAACAGGGCTCATTCTTTTGGAATTCCTGAGGATTCCTGCTCTTCCTGAAGGGTTTGGGCACGAGGAATGAAGAGAAAAGAAGGGAAAATTCCACGCACAGCGCTGGACACCGCTGGATCCAGCTGATGCTGCTGCTCCCAGGAGTTAATTAAAAGGCCAAGCTAAATTAAGAAGAATCCAATTAGCAGGGATCTTTCTGAGTCTGGCTCTGACCAGAGGGAACAAAGGACGCCAGGCTGGCTCCTGCCTGCTCCCTCTCCATTTAGGAGGAAAATTCCCTTCTGGATGAGGCTGATTCCCAGCAGGAATCACACACGGACGGGGAAAATCCGAGAAGCGGCAGAAAATTCCACCTGAATTTAAATGGAGCAAAACCCAGGATCGAGGACGGCAGGGATCCGTCACAAATCCCTGCTTTTCCTCCCTGCTCTCGTCACCTCCCAGCTGCTGGCTTTTCAATCCCTGAGGGGAAACAGGGAGACTCATCCTTCCCAAATCTGAGTTTCAGGGCGAGAAAAGACTCCAGGGGCTGGAGGGTTTCCCTCTGGAGCTGGTGAATTCCATAAAAACCAGCCTGGAGGTGAGGGATTCCTAAATGCAGCTGCTGGGAGGAAGACTTGGGAAAAGTGGGCAAGGAAGGGGGAGAAAAACTGGAAAAGGGGGGAAATTAGGAAGGAAAAGGGGGGAATTAGGAAGGAAAAGGGGGGAAATTAGGAAGGAAAAGGGGGGGAATTAGGAAGGAAAAGGGGGGGAATTAGGAAGGAAAAGGGGGGGAATTAGGAAAGAAAAGGGGGGAAATTAGGAAAGAAAAGGGGGGAAATTAGGAAGGAAAAGGGGGGAAATTAGGAAGGAAAAGGGGGGGAATTAGGAAGGAAAAGGGGGGGAATTAGGAAGGAAAAGGGGGGGAATTAGGAAGGAAAAGGGGGATTAGACAAGGAGGAAAATTAGGGAAGAAGAGGGGAAAAATTAGGCAGGAAGGGGGGAATTAAACAAGAAAGGGGGAAATTAGACAAGGAAGAGACAAAAATTAGACAAGGAAAGGGGGAAAATTAGAAAAGGGGGGAAAACTGGATAAGAAAGGGGGGAAATTGGTCAAGGAAGGGGGAAAATTAGGCAGGAAGGGAAAAATTAGACAACGGGGGGGGAAAAATTAGCTAAATCCAGCCATTCCTGTGCTGGGCTGAAGGAAACAGATGGGAAAGGGAAGGAAAACAGCTGGGAGAGGGAGGAAAACAGCTGGAGGAAAACAGCTGGAAGAGGGAAGGAAAACAGCTGGAAGAGGGAAGGAAGGAAAACACTCCCTGCGCACTCCAAGGTCTGGTCTGCCAAGCTGGGCTGGTTTGGGTCACATTCACACACAGCCAGGTCTAACTCAGGCCTAGGAACAGCTTTTCCTGGGCCAGGCTCAAAGAGAGGCCGGGGCTGGCGCAGGAGCAGCCACGTTCCAAGGAGAAGGCAGCAGAGTTTCTTTGCCTGGGAATGCTCAGCTCTCCACGCACACAGCTCTGTTTGGGAAGAGGGAACAGCAGCACTCACACAATCGTCCTACAGCTAAAGAGTCCAAATGGAATTCAGAAGATTCCTCTAGAAAATAAATCCGAATATTCTTGGAAAGAATCTTCTGTGAAAAAAATCCAAGGCAGAAAACTGAACTCTTTAGGGCCACGTTTTGAAATTTCAATTGAATTTCTCCACACGTGCCTGAGCCCTCCTAAAGGTTTAAATCCACTTAATCTGCTTAAAAAAAAAGTGGGAAATTTTACATAAAATTCCACAGCTGTGGAATAGATCCATTTTATCTGTTTTAAAAAATGGGAAATCTTACACAGAATCCCACAGCTGTGGAATAAATCCCTTTTAGCTGTTTAAAAAACGGGAAATGTGGCACACAAGCCCACAGCTGTGGAACCAATCCCTTTTAGCTGTTTAAAAAACGGGAAATGTGGCACACAAGCCCACAGCTGTGGAATAAATCCCTTTTAGCCGTTTAAAAAACGGGAAATGTGGCACACAAGCCCACAGCTGTGGAACCAATCCCTTTTAGCTGTTTAAAAAACGGGAAATGTGGCACACAACCCCACAGCTGTGGAACAAATCCCTTTTAGCTGTTTAAAAAACGGGAAATATGGCACACAAGCCCACAGCTGTGGAACCAATCCCTTTTAGCTGTTTAAAAAACGGGAAATATGGCACACAAGCCCACAGCTGTGGAACCAATCCCTTTTAGCTGTTTAAAAAACGGGAAATGTGGCACACAAGCCCACAGCTGTGGATCAAATCCCTTTTAGCTGTTTAAAAAACGGGAAATGTGGCACACAAGCCCACAGCTGTGGAATAAATCCCTTTTAGCCGTTTAAAAAACGGGAAATGTGGCACACAAGCCCACAGCTGTGGAACCAATCCCTTTTAGCTGTTTAAAAAACGGGAAATGTGGCACACAACCCCACAGCTGTGGATCAAATCCCTTTTAGCTGTTAAAAAAACGGGAAATGTGGCACACAAGCCCACAGCTCTGCCAGTGGAGTTTATTTTTCCCAGCCCTCCAACAGGAACTGGTTTCAAGGAAGCCACCCCAGCTCAGGTTAATGAGCGATTAATGGCTTCTCACTTTGATTTGAGCCCTCCCATGAGCTGGGGAAGCTGCAAGGTTCCAGACTAAAGCCTTGCAGGAATTTCAGCACTTTTAGAGATGATCAAATTATAAAACTAGGTGAGAGCGAGGATTTCCAGCTCTGAAGCTGCAAAAAACCTGGAGAAATCAACCGAGCTCGATCTGGATTGATGGAAGATGGGTTTCAATCCAGGGTGGGACAGTTCAGGGTTGGGGCTTGGCCCGAATCTGGGGATTTTTGGCACCACTCAAACAGCTCCTGGCACACAGAAAAGACACAAACTCCGAGAGATTTGCTTGGGAAAGCTCCTGAGAGAAGTTTATTCCTCCTGCAGCCACAGCTCCTGCGTTTGGGTACTCACCAGGGCAGGGAACGTTTATGGAACAGGAGCAACCTACCTGGGAGGGCAGCAGGGCTCAGGTTCCTCTTCAGCATCTCGTACACGGGGCTGTGGGACAGCAAAAACCCTTTAGGGGGCCCAGGAACCACAGGTTCAGCTTTTAATTAATGCATTTATAAAAGTTATTTATAGTTTTATTTAGGCGTGATCTTATATAGCTTTATTCATATTATATACCATATATTATATAAATGTATTTATAATGTATGGTTATAAAACTGAGGGGTTTTTCTTCTAGAGAGACTTCAAAAAAAAAAAGGTTTTGGTTTTGTTTTGGTTTTTTGTTTTGTTTTGTTGGTTTTGTGGGTTTTTTTGTGTGTGTGTGTGTTTTTGTTTGTTTGTTTGTTTTTTACTAGAGAGTCTCCAGAAACCACTGAGGTGGGATTTTTCCTGGAGATCCTAAACATCACAGTGATAAACCACTGAGGGTTTTCCTAGAGGGACCCTAAAACACAATGAGGGTTTTTCCCTAGAGAAACCCCAGAACAAACAGGGATTTTTTTTTTTTTCTAGAGGGCTGTGGGGGCTGACAGTCAAAATCCCCTTGGAGTTGCCAGAGAGAGCCCAGAAACCACAAACCCATTTATTATTTTATAAATTTATTTATAAAAATTATTAGGGAATTGATTTCCCTAGAGGTCCCAGAAATCACAGAGGTTTTTCTTCTCAAAAACCAGTCAATTTTTTTCCTACAGAGATCTCAAAAATCACTGAAGATTTTCCTGGAGGGACCCTAAAACACACTGAAGGTTTCTCCTAGACAGACTCCAAACCCACAGTGAATTTTCCCCTAGAAAACCCCCCAAAAACCCCCACAATTAGCATTTTTTAAATCCCTCACTACAGCACTCCCCTCAAAACTCTGGATTTTTCCTGAAATTCACCCCCAGGACCTTGAGAAAACACAAACCCAAACCCCACAGAGCCGCTCCTTCACCCCAGCAGCCCCACCCGCGGCTTTTCCAGATAAAACCGGGAATTTTCCCCCTCACCTGGGATCCTTGACAGAGAAGCTCTGCAGCCCCAGCAGCTCTCCCAGCTCATCTCCCCCGCAGTGCACCAGGTGCTGCTGCCTCTTGTCGTAGAGCTGCCGGCCCATGATGTACTGGCCCAGGAAATGCATCACCTGCGGGGACCGCACACGGCCTCAGCCCCCGGGCCCCGGGAACAGCCCCGCGGGATTTGGGATGTCCTGCCGCCGCCACCGGGATCTGAGGCGATTCTGGGGGCGTTGGAGCAGAGGGCTTGGGGGCGGTGAGGAGAGGGGTTGAGGTGGAGGACGGAGAAGTCCTGGTTCAGATGGGGTTATCCCCAGTTCAAATTCCATTATTCCCAGTTCAAACGGGGCTATCCCAGTTCAAACTGCATTATTCCCAGCTCAAACGGGGTTATTCCCAGTTCAATATGGAGTTATTCCAGTTCAAACTGCATCATTCCCAGTTCAGTATGGGGTTATCCCAGTTCAAACTCCATTATTCCCAGTTCAAACTCCATTATTCCCAGTTCAAACTGCATTATTCCCAGTTCAAACGGGGTTATTCCCAGTTCAAACGGGGTTATTCCCAGTTCAATATGGAGTTATTCCAGTTCAAACTGCATCATTCCCAGTTCAGTATGGGGTTATCCCAGTTCAAACTCCATTATTCCCAGTTCAAACTCCATTATTCCCAGTTCAAATTGCATTGTTCCCAGATCAAACTGCATTATTCCCAGTTCAAACTCCATTATTCCCAGTTCAATATGGAGTTATTCCAGTTCAAACTGCATTATTCCCAGTTCAGTATGGGGTTATCCCAGTTCAAACTCCATTGTTCCCAGTTCAAATGGGGCTACCCCAGATAAAATTGCATTATTCCCAGTTCAAACTCCATTATTCCCAGTTCAAACTCCATTGTTCCCAGTTCAAATGGGGCTACCCCAGATAAAATTGCATTATTCCCAGTTCAACCTGCATTATTCCCAGTTCAAATAGGGTTATTCCCAGTTCAAACTGCATTATCACCAGTTCAAACTCCATTATTCCCAGTTCAACCTGCATTATTCCCAGTTCAAACGGGGTTATTCCCAGTTCAGTATGGAGTTATTCCAGTTCAAACTGCATTATCACCAGTTCAAACTCCATTATTCCTAGTTCAAAAGAGCATTTTTCCCAGTTTAAAATGGGACTATCCCAGTGACCCTGCAGTGTCCCTGAAGTGTCCCCAAGGTGCCCCCCAGGCGGAACGGGAATATTTTCCGGGTCAGGGCTGAAACACAGGGCGTGAGAGCCACGGGATGAATCCCTCCCCGGCTCCCCGAGAAGGCCGGGGTGGCCCCAGGAACGCTCTCCCACCTCTTTGAGCGTGAAGGTGTCGCCCTGGGCGCCCGCAGCCTGCAGGATCCTCAGCAGGGGAACTTTGGGAATCACCTGGAAAACACAGCAGGCTTCGCTGGGACTCCGGGAATCCACCCCGGAGTAATCCCCAACAACCCACACCAAAAAAAAAAAAAATAATCCAAGGAATTTGGGTTTGGTCCCTCCCCACTTGGATGGGGCTGCTTGGAAAATGCAAAGCCTCAAAATTTTCCAAGCAAAATCCAAATTGTTTTTCAGGATAGATGTTTTCCAACATCCCATTCCCAGTGGAAGCGTTCTTCCCACTTTTCCCAGCGTGTTGACAAAATCAGTATTTTCCCGCTATTTTAAGTAAAATAGCAGGGGAAGAAGCAGCAGAAAAATATCCATAGTTCCATTTTTTAAAGGATATTTATCCATATTTATATGGATATTTTATGTCCTTTTAAATAGATTTTTCCCCTTGAAAATATTCCTGAATCATGGATGTGAAAGAGAACAAATTCCTTGGGATAAATCCCAATTTTTTTAGGATAAATTCTCCGGATTTAAATATATTTTGGATTTAATAAAATCTCGCTGCTCTGAGGTGGGAATTCGCTGATAATTAGCTGCTAATTACCTGATTGGCTTGTCCAAGAGTGATCCTGCAGGAATTCCCGGCTCCTGGATGCTGGGTGGAATTTGGGAAGCTCATCCTGGCAGTGAGGAGCTGCTCAAGCACCGACCTGGGAATGGATTTGGGATTAAAATCGGCCCTAAAATCCCATTTTTAATCCTGGCCCGGGCCCTTCCCGCTTTGTGCTGCTCCAGAGGGGCTGGGAAAAAACAACGGGAAAAAATTCTCCTGGAAAGAGCCGGGCAGAGCAGGGCTGTTATCCCTGGCAGGGCTCGAAATTCCCTGTGGAGGTGGCACCTGGGAAATGCCTGGGCTGGGTTTCCTGAGCCCAAATTCCTCCAAGCCCCAACATTCCACGATTCCAAGCTGGGCTGGATTTCCTGATCCCTAGAGATTTCTAGGTTGGAATTGCTGATCCCAAGAAAAATGGGGGGAAAAAGGGAAAAAAAGGCAGCCTGGGCCAGTGGGAGGTATCCCAGCCCAGGGGATTGGATGATCCCAAACCATTCCAGGATTCCATGCGCTGCTTTGGATGGGATTTTGGGAATGAATCCTTCCCTGGGACTGGGACGCTGGAAGTTGTCCCTGAACACAGAAGGTGGCACCGGGTGATCCCAGGAATCCTCTGGAATTGTGGAATTCCAGGCCCTGGCTCCCCAGAGCAGTGGGGAATTCAGGGAATCTCCATGATTCCATCAGGAAAACATTCCAGAGGGCGAATTCCTGACTCAGAGGGGGAGGGAGGAGCTGAGTCACATCCCAATGGAATTCTCTCCATTCCAGCACCTCCCTGAGGTCTCAAAAAATTCCCAAAAATCCCGCCTGGATCCAGGGAATAAAGGAATTCTGACAGCATTCCTGGATGAGCAGGCGCCAGAGACTTTCCTGGAAGGGCCACAAGGGAAAAATCCTGAAAAATTGGAATTTTTCACTGAAAATGCCCACAAAGATCAGCTCAGCAACCACTCCTCAAATCCACTGAAATCCTTCCCTAAAAAGGGCTGGAAAACTTGGAAAAAACCAGGAATTATTGAACATTAAATGGTGGGAAAAAAGCAACTTGAGCTGGCTCAAAGTCTTGACCTTGAGTCAAAATTTGTGTCTCCCCAGACCTGAAATTGAGATTAACATCTCAGGTTTTGTAAGAATTTGGTTGCAAATAAACCCTGAAAAAGCTTTTTTGGAAAAATTCAGGCTAAAGCAGGAAAAGAATTCCCAAAATTTACTCCTGGATTTGGCTGGGAGCTGTAATTTTGGGGATGTTTTCACTGGATTTTTAACCCGTGCGGTAATTAAATTTTGATTTTAAACATTATTTTAAATAATACATTCTAATAAATTTTAATTTATTTTTAAAATTTAATTATAAATAGAATAATGATATTTGAAAATGCAAAGCCTCAAAATTTTCCAAGTAACATGGGAATTGTTTTTCAGTGAACTCTCCCGGAGAAATTGATTTATTCCCACAGCAATTACCGGGAGCTTGAGGCACGTGATGGGTTTAAAATAAATATTTTGAAAATAATCAATTTCCTGCCTCAGGAATGCAGCTGCAGACAAAACAGGCTCAGAACAGCACCAAAATCTGAATTTTAGCACCAATTCTGATCTCTGGGAACTTCAATCCCTGCCCCAGCTGTTAAAAAGGATTTTTGGGGATTTTAGGAGAGAGTTCTGAGGGGTTTTACAGCATCTCTGTGGAATGAAATGGAAATTCCACGGAATAAAACCATTCCCAAAAATCCAACATCCCCAAATATTTAAGGAAGGGCTGATTCAAGCGCACCAAATATTCAACTTTCGAATTAATAATTCAAATTATAACAGCTTCAATCCCTTCCCCGGTTAATATTCCCCTAAATTTTAACAGATTTCTGATGGGAAAAAAAAAAAAATAAAATAAAATTGAACATCACCATCCTTAAAACGAGCCGGATTTACCCACCTCGATCTCTGTGCCCGGCAGGAATATCCTGGGATTATTATCCCGGGACAAGCCCCGGGGAAGGCTCTGCCACGCTCCGAGGATGCTCCGGAAGTTTTTCTAAAATCGCTTTTTTCAAACCTCGCCCGAGGGAGGGACCGAAAGCGGCCGATAACGGCCGGGCTGGGTGAAAATCAGCTTCAAAGAGGAGAAAAAATTTGGATTTCCTCTCCCTCCCCTTTCCTGGAAAGGGATTCTGCCTGAGGGAGATGACTTTTAACCTCTTCGGCGCTGATTTCATCACTCAAAACCTCCGGGTTTTACCGATAAATAAATGACTTTTTTTTTTTTTTTTCTTTTTTTGGCAGCTTGGTTCTCGTTAATATTCGTATTTCACTAGCAATTAATCTCGGGGTTAATTACGGTTTTGTTCGCGAGTTTTACAACATTTCCAGGCAGAAAACACCACAAAATTTAGGGATACAGCCCCCCCCCCCGAAAAGCTCCCACGCGGTGGGAATTCCTTAAAAAAAAATCCAAAAAAAACCCCCCCAAACCGGGGGAATTTCGTCCTCGGCCAGCCCAGAAATTTGGGATAAATTTAAATTCACCTTTCCCAGCCCGGAATGAACCTCCGGGGGGATTTGAGGCGCTGAAAACGTCCCTGGGACAGAGGAAAAATCTCGAGAGGAAACCGTGAATCACACCCGAGTCACGAGCTGTGCAAATTTTCCACTCCAAAATTTCACCCCCCGCCACGGGGAGGACTCGTCTGGCCCTTTTATGACTAAAAATTCCTCTTTGAGACACCAAAAAACCCCCACGAAACCGCAGCTTCTCTTTTTTCAAAAAGCTAAAAATCTCAAGTGGCTGAAAAGTCAAGGTAAAACTTGCTCAGGCTCAGCTTGGGGTTTTTAAAGTCTAAATTTAAGGGGAAAAAATGAATTTTTAAGTTCCGTTTAAAGCAAAAACACAGCAGAGGTTGGGTTCAGGTGAAGGCAATTTTTTTCCAGCTTTCCAACAGATGAAAATATTGAAAATCAAGTTGTGATTTTAGGTATTTTTGGGTAAAACAGCCCCGAAGGGGGAGGCTTTAAACAGGTACCGATGTCATCATGAAGTCACTGATAATTAAGTTTGTCCTCATCAGAGTCCCTGAGGGGTTTCATGCCTCAAATTTAACCCTTTTAATGAAATAAAAAAGATATAGTTTTAAAATTCTGATTTGTACCTGAGATGGGTTTTGTGGCTGGCACGACGTGCATCTGCCAGCAATTCGGGGATACTCCCCAAAGATCAGCCTAAAAATGCAACCCAAACCTTGGGTAAATAAAAGATAACAAATTTAAAAAAAAAAAGTTGTGCAATTCTGCTTTGGTTGCGAAATGTTGTGAAAGCGGGAGGAAAACCAAAAGTGATCAATTGAAGTCACAAAGAGCGAACTGCTCTGCAAATCTCCCTAAATCCCTCCAGGAACTTGGGATAAGGAAACGCTTCCACCACCCTGAACCTCCTGATTTGGGCTTTATTTTTAGAGGGGAAAAAAATCAAACCCGGCTCTTCTCGGGGGTTTTGTGAACAAAACTCGTGTTTCGTGGGATCAGTTCCTCAGATCGTGTTCTCTGAGGGTGAAATCCTGGAATGGTGGAATTACAGAGCGGTTCGGGCTGGAAAAGGCCTTTAACTTCATCCCATTCCACGGGCAGGGACAATTTCCACAGTCGCACGCTGCTCCGAGCTGGCCTGGGGCACTCCCAGGGCAGGAACAGCCGCGGATTCCCTGGGAATTCCATCCCAGCCGCTCTCCACGCTCGCAGGGAAGGATTTATTCCCCAAATCCCACCCGCCCGTGCCCCGCGTCAGCCCGGAGCCATCGCCCCTTCTCCCGTCGGTCCAGGCCTTTGCAAACATCCCCCCACCCATCTTCCTCCCAGGCCACGATTAAACCACCCCGAAGCTGCCCTTTCTCCAGGCGGGACAATCCCAATCGCCCCAGAATTTCCTGGGAAGAGATTAAAAAGCCCACGGCCGCTCCCGCCGGGCCAGGCCCCTCCCGCCGGCACCGCCTCCTGCCCCCCCCTCCTCCTCACCGCCCCCTCAGCCCTTCGCCCCCCGGCACGCCGCCTTCCCCCCGGCGCCGCGCTCACCCTACAGCCGCTCCATGGGCTCCGGGAAGGGGGTCGGGGAGGGGAAGGAGCCCCTACACCCCCCGAAGGCTCCGCGCCTCCATTTTAGCGGGGTCCGGGGCGCCGCTTCCCCTGGCGGCCAACATGGCGGCGGGGAGAGCGGAGCGGGGGGCGTGCTGCCAGAAGGGACGCGGCGCCGGCGTGGCCGTGGGACACCGCCCAGCGGCTGGGAGGATCCCGGAGATGCGTCCGGGCGGAAAATAGGAAGAAATTATTTTAAACTTTAAATAAAAATATATATCTTTGGACTTTACTTCAAAAGAATATTTTAAAATAATATTAATAAATACATAAGATAACAACACATACGTAATAGATTTTTGCGCAGTGTAATGTTGTATGCAAGATAATTTTAAGACATTTTAATAAATAAAAATCAGTAATAGTAATTACTGATAAATATTAATGAAAAGCATAATAAAAAAGAAAATATTATCTCAAGTCAGGATGCTCTTTGGTGCAAGATCTTTGTATGTTTTCAGGTGTAATCAGCAAGAAAGGAGATCTCAGTGGAGCAGGCAGCAGAAACATCCCTGACTCAAGGACACTCTGGAATTATCGAGCCTTAAGGATGGAATAATTCAAAATGTCGATGTGTGTCTGTGAAGGCACCGCTGACTCGGCTAAATATTCAAGGTCCCTGTGTCCTAGAGCTGAGCTAGCTTCATTTTAATAATCTCCTGGACATTAGGGTATCCACTGGAATATCCACCTGGATATTAGAATAGCCACCTGGATATTAGCATAGCCACATGGATGTTAGAATATCCAGCTCTATTCATTATAAAACCCACGCTTTCCTGCGTCACCTGCCCCAGGTCACCCTGCCGCGGCTGTGGGCTGAATTATTTCCAGAGCTCCCTTCCAAGCTGGGATCCACATGTTCGGAAAATTCCAAACTGATCCCGGGCCAGGCTCAGCGACAAAATCGGAACCGCCGGGTGTCAACGGCAAAACCCGGTGCGACGTGCTTGGTTTGCCGCCGACGCGGACAGAAATAATTAGAATATTGTGTCTAATCGTGCGTTTGGCCCGAGGGGAGGGAACCGCATACGGGGAGCGGATCCGAATTCCTGGGAAAAACCCGGGAGCGGCCGCCCCGCTGTGCGCTGATAAAAGCATGGAGTGCGCACTCTTCGCAGAGCCCGGATAGCTCAGTCGGTAGAGCATCAGACTTTTAATCTGAGGGTCCAGGGTTCAAGTCCCTGTTCGGGCGGATGTGCTTTTTTTCCATTAGTTAGGGTGTTTTTTTGTTTGTTTGGTTTTTTTTTTTTTATTTCCTGCCAGAATTCCCCCTCAGGCGCAGCCAGGACCCTCCGGCGGGCAGCGCCGACCGTGCCGCGGGTGTAAAAAATGGGGGTTTTGGGAAAAAAAAAAATAATGTGGCGGTGAAAAAAATAAGGGAAAAGAAGTTCCGCCCGAACAGGGACTTGAACCCTGGACCCTCAGATTAAAAGTCTGATGCTCTACCGACTGAGCTATCCGGGCTCTGCTGTGACGGTGGCGCAGCCGCGATGTCACCCTGCACAGGGCTGAGGGCGCCGGGATTCTCTGTCAGTGCCCAGTCTGCACTCCATTGTCTGCACCCCGTTATCGGCACCCCGTTATCTGCACCCCGTTATCTGCACCCCATTGTCTGCACCCCGTTATCTGCACCCCGTTATCTACACCCCATTACCTGCGCCCCACTGCCTGCACCTTCCCTCCTGCAGCCCTTCCGCCTGAGCCCCACAACCTGCACCTTCCTGTCTGAGTGCCCCTGACTGAACCCTCCTGCCTGGAGCCCCCCGCTCCACCCCACTGTCTGCGCCCCGTTATCTGTACCCCGTTATCTGCACCCCACTGTCTGCACCCCACTGTCCTCACCCCATTATCTCCATCCCACTGTCTGCACCCCGCAATCTGCACCCCATTTATCTGCACCCCACAATCTGCACCCCCAGTCCTCAGCCCTCCTCCTGCACCCCCGACTCAGCCCCGGGTCCGGGGCAGCGCTGGCAGCGCGTCCCCCCCCGGCTGTGGGGACCAGCGGCGGCTGTGGGGGGCTCCCAGCACCCCCCGGAGCACCCCGAGCCCCGGGGGGACCCCAGCTGCCGGGGGACCGCAGGGATGTCCCCGAGGATGGCGGCAGGGGGACAAGGACAGAGCGGTGGGAGCGGCTCCGTGCCCCCCGAGGGGACCGAGAATGGAGGGGTGGGAATGTCCCCGGGATCCCGTGGGGAGAGCTGGGGACACCCCGGGGACATGGGGGGACACACCGGGGACATGGGGGGACACCCCGGGGACATGGGGGGACACACCGGGGACATGGGGGGATACACCGGGGACATGGGGGGACACACCGGGGACATGGGGGGACACCCGGGGGGGACAGGAGTGGGATGCAGGGATGGGGAAGGAGGATGCGGGAATGCGGGGGCATCGTTCCGGGGGTGCCGTGGGGAGGCCGGAGCGTACTGGGGACACCGAGGGGACACCGAGAGACACCGGGGGGACACCGAGGGACACCGGGGGGACACCGGGCGGGGCTCTGTGCAATGCGGACGGTGGCACGGAACACCCCGGGGACATTCAGGGGGACACAGGGGGGATCAATCCCGGGCTCTGTGCAATGCGGAGCATCCCGGGGACGTTCAGGGGGACACCGGGGGGACACCGAGGGGACACCGGGGGACACGGGGGGACACCGAGGGACACGGGGGGACACCGGGGGGACACCGAGGGACACGGGGGGACACCGGGCCGGGCTCTGTGCAATGCGGACGGTGACCGGGAGATGGCCCCGCACCGCCCCGCGCTGCGCTCGCCATTGTCCGCCGCCTCCCCCCGGCTCCTCCCGCATCCTCCGAGCTCCTCCTGCATCCCCCGGCTCCTCCCGCATCCTCCGAGCTCCTCCTGCATCCCCCGAGCTCCTCCCGCATCCTCCGAGCTCCTCCCGCATCCCCCGAGCTCCTCCCGCATCCCCCGGCGCCGCCGCCGCCGCTCGGAGCAGGTAGGGCCGCACCGGGGAGCGGAGGGAGCGGGGGGCTCAGCTGGGCTCGGCCCGGGGTTTTCCCTCTAAAACTAATAATAATGATGATGATAATAATGATATTTTCCATTTAAACGTAGCCGTGATTTCCCCTCCCGGCGCCGCTCGCCTTCCCAAAGGCTGCGGCTCGTCCCGGTGCCGCTCCGGAGCTCCGGGAGCCCCGAAAGCTGCCGGGGGGAGGAGGCGGCGCTGCCCCTTCGCAGCGCACCGGGAGCGGCCCGGGGGTCCCCGAATGTCCCAGCGGGAATTGGGAGGGATTGGATGAGCGGGATAATGAGATGGAGCCCGAGGAACGGCGGAGCTGGGGACAGGGACAGGGATGGGAACGGGGACAGGGATGAGGACAGGAGACAGGGATGAGGGGAACAGGGACTGGGACAGGGACAGGGACAGGGACAGGGACGGGGACAGGGACAGGGACAGGGACAGGGACAGGGATGAGGACAGGGATGGGGACAGGAGACTGGGATGAGGGGGACAGGGACAGGCCAGCCGTGGTGTGACACTGAGCAGGATCAGCTCAATCCCAGCCCTAAACCCGCCCGGTTTTAGGGCAGGAGGCTCTTGTGAGGATGCCGGCCGGATCCCTGCCCTCCTGCAGATCCCAAACCTGCGGGAACGCTCCTGGATAAATTCCAGAGCTTTGGGAGCTGCTCCCTCCGGCTGAGGGAGCTCCACGGATTCCCCCCTGCTCCTGTGTGCGAGGCCGAGCGCGGCTGGGATTGTTCCCGGGATCTGGGCCCAGCTCGGCGAGCTCCAGCGTGACCAGGGAAATCAATCCTTCCTTCCCAGGGCGGCAGGGACGGGAAAACAGGGAGCTGTGGGACAGGGAAACCTGCCTGGAGCCTGGTATTCCCAGGAAAATCAATCCTTCCTTCCCAGGGCTGCAGGGGCGGGAAAACAGGGAGCTGTGGGACAGGGAAACCTGCCTGGAGCCTGGTATTCCCAGGAAAATCAATCCTTCCTTCCCCGAGCAGGATAAGTGGGAGCTGTGGGCTGAGGGAAGCTGCCTGTCCCGGAATTCCTGGGATAACCGCCCGGGCCAGGCACCTGCCCCACCTCCTCGCCTCCGGAGCATCCTGAATTCCAGAGGCTGGGGAGGGGATCCAGGGGATCCAGGGGAACCGGAGGATCGTCCCTCCCAGCCCTTCCCTTCCAAGCCTGCAGCCGGGCATTCCTCACCTGCTGCAGTGGGAGCGGGTGCTCCGTGTGGGAGCGTTGCTGGGATTCACCGGGATGCACTGGGATTCACTGGGGTGCACTGGGGTCCACTGGGATTCATTGGGATTCACCGGGATTCACTGGGATTCACCGGGATTCACCGGGATTCACTGGGATGCACTGGGATTCACTGGGATTCACTGGGATTCACTGGGGTGCACTGGGGTGCACTGGGATTCACAGGGATTCACTGGGATTCATTGGGATTCACTGGGATTCACTGGGATTCATTGGGATTCACCGGGATTCACCGGGATTCACCAGGATTCACTGGGATTCATTGGGATTCACCAGGATTCACAGGGATTCATTGGGATTCACCAGGCTGCACCGGGATTCACCGGGATACCCCGGGATGGGAAGGGCTGTGCAAGGCCAGGGACGGGAAAGGCCTGGGGACCCCTCCAGGGCCAGCAGAATTCCCAGCCCCATCCCGGTTCTCCGAGCCTGCGGCGTGTCCGTGGGCCCCCGTGACGTGGGAATCCTGCGGGATGAGCAGCACCGGGAATCCCAGGACTCCCATTCCACACTGGGATGGGGCTGCTGAGGATTACAGGGCCCTAAAAGGGTTCGGGGTGCACCCTGGGGTGATGATCCCAGTCCTCCCTGCATCCCTGGGGTG
Organism: Hirundo rustica; assembly: GCF_015227805.2. NCBI lineage: Eukaryota > Metazoa > Chordata > Aves > Passeriformes > Hirundinidae > Hirundo > Hirundo rustica. The sequence continues at coordinate 6,415,960 of NC_053473.1, forward strand.
ATGATCCCAGTCCTCCTGCATCCATGGGATGAGGATCCCAGTCCTCCCTGCATCCCTGGGGTGAGGATCCCAGTTCTCCCTGCATCCCTGGGGTGATGATCCCAGTCCTCCCTGCATCCCTGGGATGATGATCCCAGTCCTCCCTGCATCCCTGGGATGATGATCCCAGTCCTCCCTGCATCCCTGGGGTGATGATCCCAGTCCTCCCTGCATCCCCGGGGTGATCCCAGTCCTCCCTGCATCCCTGGGGTGATCCCAGTCCTCCCTGCATCCCTGGGATGAGGATCCCAGTCCTCCCTGCATCCCTGGGATGAGGATCCCAGTCCTCCCTGCATCCCTGGGGTGAGGATCCCAGTTCTCCCTGCATCCCTGGGGTGAGGATCCCAGTTCTCCCTGCATCCCTGGGATGATGATCCCAGTCCTCCCTGCATCCCTGGGGTGAGGATCCCAGTCCTCCCTGCATCCCTGGGGCGATGATCCCAGTCCTCCCTGCATCCCCGGGGCGATGATCCCAGTCCTCCCTGTCTCCCTTTTTTGCTCCCAGAGGTTAGGATTTGCTGGATTTGCTGGATGCGATCGTGGCTCCAGGAATGAAACCCTCCGGGGTCACTTCATTTTTATTTCTTTTTTTTTTTTGTTCCCATGATTTTTGAGGCCGGGTTTCCTTTTGGGATTGGCGATTCCAGGCTGGGATGGGAAGCGGGAGTTTCCCCTGCATCCCAGGATGATCCATCTGGCTCCGGGAGAGGCGCCCCATGGCAACAGGGAAGGGCTCGCAGCGTTTTCCATGGATACGGCAGCGGGATCCATCCCCAGGGATCAGGGATCAGGGATGAGGGACAGGCAGCGCGGGCAGGGAGGGCGATCCCAAATCCACCCGAAATCCACCCGAAACCCACCCCAAATCCACCCCAAATCCATCCCAAATCCATCCCAAACCCACCCCAAATCCACCCCAAATCCATCCCAAATCCTGCTGCTGCTTCCCGGCGCATCCCGGGATGTGCTCCACGTGGATCGGCTCCCGGGGCCGGTTTGGGCTGGTTTTGGGGGTTTTTGAGGTGTTTTTGGGGTGATTTTGTGGTGGATTTGGGGCAGTTTTGGGGACGTCCTTAGGGTGTTTCTGGGGCGGGTTTGGGGCAGGGTTTGGGGCGGTTTTTGAGTGTTTTGCAGCATTTCTTTGAGTGTTTTGTGGCATTTGGGTTTTTTTTTTTATGGGGATGTATTTGAGGTTTACGGCGTGTTTTGGGTTGCAAGTTTGGGTGGGTTTGGGGTTTTTTGGGGGTGTTTTATGGTGATGTTTTTTAGGTTTACGGGGTGTTTTGGGGTGCAAATTTGGGTGGGTTTGGGGTGGGTTTGGGGGTTTTTTTTTCTGGTGGGTTTTGTGCTGTTTTGGGGGTGTTTTATGGGGATGTTTTTGAGGTTTATGGCGTGTTTTGGTGTGCGAGTTCGGGTGGGTTTGGGGTGGTTTGGGGGGTTTTTTTGGGGTGTTTTGGGGTTTTTTTTGCAGGTGTTTCTGGGGTGTTTTTAGGGCTCCATCCCCTCCCGCCCCCCGTGCCGCCGCCGCCGGGTGGGCGGCAGGGAGGAAGCCGAGATTTGCATGGGACGCGGGTGGTGGCACCGGGGGACAGCGCGACGCCACCTCCAGCGTCCCCCGGGGGTGGCGCCGGCCCGGGGCGGGGGGTGTGACACGGGGACAGGGACAGCTGGGACAGGGCCGGGGTGGGGACACCCTGGGGACATCGTGGGGACACCCTGGGGACACGCTGGGGTCCCAGGGTGCCAGGAGTAGGGGTGTGACAGGGGATCTGCCACCCCTCCTGTCCCCAACTGTCCTCTCCCGTCCCTTCCTGTCCCCTCCTGACCCATCTCCTGTCCCCAGCTGTCCTCTCCTGTCCCCTCCTAGTCCCCTCTTGTCCCCTCTGCTGTCCTCTCCTGTCCTCTTCTGTCCCCAAATGTCCCGTCTCCTGTCCCCAACTGTCCCCTCCTGTCCCCTCTCCTGTCCCCTCCTGTCCCCTCCTGTCCCCAGCTGTCCCCTCCTGTCCCCTCCAGTCCCCTCCTGTCCCCTCTTGTCCCCTCTCCTGTCCCCTCCTGTCCCCATCACCGAATCGCTGCCTCCAGGTTCTCCCTCCTTTTTTTTTCCCCCCTTTTTTTTTTTCCTGGCTGCCCCCGCTGGGGGATTTGGGATTCTCTCATCCCAAACCCCTCCAGGGCAGGATTTCCTCCCGAGGGTGGAAATCCGTGGAAAAGCCGAGGGCAGAGGCGCGCAGCTGCACATCCTGCCTCCTCCGGAGAGCCGGGACCCGGCTGTCCCCGGGACAAAAACCCGCTGGAGGAGCAGGAAAATCCTCCAGAGCGGGTCCCAAGCGGGGCCGGATCTCCGGGATGGGATCCAGGCCTTTCCTGCCGCTCTCCCGAAAATTCCTGGGGGCAGCTCCCGCCGCGGGGACCCGGCTCCGAACCCCTCTGGAAAGCCGGGAGCGCGACCCCCGCGCGTTCGGGGTCGGGATTTTTTGTCCGCAGGGTGGGGAAGGGAAGGGAGATGCCTGGAAAATCTGGGATGGGATCTGGGGGAAATCCGGCCTCTGTTCTTCCAGAGGGTTGGACTGGCCGGGTCTGGGGGTGATGGATGCGTTCGTGGCTCCAGGAATGAAACGCTCTGGAAGTTGTTTTGGTTTTTTCCATGGTTTGTCGGGCCAGGCTCCCTTTTGGCACTCGCGATTCCAGGCTGGGATGGGAATTCTGAGCTTCCCCCGTGTCCAAGCAGCACCTGGAGACCGATCCCAAAGGGATTTCCATGGGGAACGTCACCCAAAATTCCCCATTTCCCCCCCTCGAGAGCTTTTTGTGGAATGGGGGGAGCGGATCCCACTTTTCCTGGCGCTGCTGGGATCCTTGGGAACACAGAGCCGCCCACGCCCTGGCACAAAACCCTGGAGCATCCCGAGTTCCCTGCACCCGGGGAGCTTTGTCACCTCCCTCTGGGGTGACAGCGGCCGGGCAGGGATCGCTCCAGAGGCTGGGAATTCCGGCCGGGAGCAGCAGGAGCGGCCGGGCAGGGATCGCTCCAGAGGCTGGGAATTCCGGCCGGGAGCAGCAGGAGCGGCCGGGCAGGGATCGTTCCAGAGGCTGGGAATTCCGGCCGGGAGCAGCAGGAGCGGCCGGCCAGGGATCGCTCCAGAGGCTGGGAATTCCGGCCGGGAACAGTGGCCGGGCAGGGATCGCTCCAGAGGCTGGGAATTCCGGCCGGGAGCAGCAGGAGCGGCCGGGCAGGGATCGCTCCAGAGGCTGGGAATTCCGGCCGGGAGCAGCAGGAGCGGCCGGGCAGGGATCGTTCCAGAGGCTGGGAATTCCGGCCGGGAGCAGCAGGAGCGGCCGGCCAGGGATCGCTCCAGAGGCTGGGAATTCCGGCCGGGAACAGCGGCCGGGCAGGGATCGCTCCGGAGGCTGGGAATTCCGGCCGGGAGCAGCAGGAGCGAGGTGAAGGCCGCGGCTTTATGCGGAGGCTCCTCCCTCCCTCCCGGGTTATGAATGGATCGGGAATTGTGTCCTTGACAGGGAGAGCCTCCGTGCCGGGAATTGTGCCACTCCCGGCTCCGAGTGTCCCCAACTCCTCCTGATCCCGAGTGTCCCCAGCTCCTCCTGATCCTGAGTGTCCCCAACTCCTCTGGATCCCGAGTGTCCCCAACTCCTCCTGATCCCGAGTGTCCCCAGCCCCTCCTGATCCCGAGTGTCCCCAACTCCCCCGGATCCCGAGTGTCCCCAGCTCCTCTGGGATTGGGATCCCTGGGGGATCCCGGAGAGGGGCCAGGGAGGGATGGAGGGATGGGGGTGGGCAGGGGATCTCTGGGATCCGGGAATGCCCTGGGATCCTGCAGGATCCCGTGTGGTGGAACGAGGGGAAGGAGGGATGGGAGTGCTCAGGGATCCATCCTGGGATCCTGAGAGCGGGCACTGGGATCCAGGGATGTGCCCTGGGATGTGAGAGTGGGCACCGGGATCCAGGGATGTGCCCTGGGATCCTGAGAGCGGGAAGGGAGCGATGGAGGGGCTCTGGGATCAATCCAGGGATCCGCCCTGGGATCCCATGGGATCCTGCCAGGTTTCCCAGGATCAGGGTGAGCACAGGGAGGCTCCAGAGCCCCTTTGAGGCTGGCACCATAAAAATTCCCATTAAACCCCTGGCGAGGGAGGCTCTGACCCAGCATCAATCCCTGCTCCTGGACCCGCACTTGGAGGGCGATTCTGGGGCTTTTCCATGGGATTTTCCAAACCCTTGCTCCTCCTGGGAAGGGAAGGGGCTGAGCCACCTGCTCAGGGTGTCCCCGAGCCGGGTGACATCCCCTGGAGGCAGCAGAACCCCTCAGCGGGGCTTTCCTCCAGCTCTGTGGGATCAGACCCCATTCCCGCCCCATTCCCGCCCCATTCCCGCCCCATTCCCGCCCCATTCCCGCCCCGTTCCCGCCCCGTTCCCGGGCAGCTCCAGCCCCACGCGCGGCTCCAGCGGGATGCTGATGTTTGTCTTGGAGGCCAGCGCGGAGCTGCGGCTTCGTCGGCCGCGGAATTCAGCCGGGAGTTTGTTGCTCTCGGGTTAAAAGCGGATTTTCCTCTGTTCGGCTTCCAGCTTTTGGGATTCCCGCTTTTCCGGGAAAAAGCCGCGGCTGCCAGGGAAGTGCCCGGGAAGGGAACGTTCCCGACCTCTCAGCCCCCTCCTGGAGCCACTTCTTCCAGCCGGGAAGAGCCAAAACCCCTGGATGGGCTGGCGCTGGGGGGCTGAGAGGGGCTTGGGAAGGGAGGAATCCCACGGGAATTGTGGAGCTGGTTGGGAACCGCCGGTTCCTGCAGGGTTCGGGGTCAGGGGCCTTGGAGGGGGTGACAAAACCCCGGGAGCGACCTGGGGACACCCTGGGCTGGAGGGAGGCGGCCGCTGCTCCCTGGGGTGCGGCTGGGGGACGCCCCAGGCCTCTCCTGCCTCTGGTGCTTCGGGATCTGGGATCTGGGATTTGGGATTTGGGATTGGGGATTGGGGATTTCCCCCCAGGACCGGCATGGTGATGGCCAGAGCTCCCAGTGAGGTGTTTGTGGTCACTGGGAAAGGGGAGCGGCTCCTTTTGACCCCAAACTGGGAACCGACGGAGCCCTGTGTGGGGCAGGGAGGGCACTGCAGCCAGACCATTCCATTCACACTCTCCATTCCCCATCCCCACCATCCCTTCACCCTCTCCATTCCCCATTCCCACTGTCCATTCACCCTCTCCATTCCCCATTCCCACTGTCCATTCACACTCTCCATTCCCCATTCCCACCATCCCTTCACCCTCTCCATTCCTCATTCCCACCATCCCTTCACCCCTCTCCATTCCCCATTCCCACGGTCCCTTCACCACTCTCCATTCCCCATTCCCACCATCCATTCACCATTCCCCATTCCCCATTCCCACTGTCCATTCACCCCTCTCCATTCCCCATCCCCACCATCCCTTCACACTCTCCATTCCCCATTCCCACCATCCCTTCACCCCTCTCCATTCCCCATCCCCACCATCCCTTCACCATTCTCCATTCCCCATTCCCACCATCCCTTCACCATTCTCCATTCCCCATTCCCCATTCCCACTGTCCATTCACACTCTCCATTCCCCATTCCCACCATCCCTTCACCCCTCTCCATTCCCCATTCCCACCATCCCTTCACCCCTCTCCATTCCCCATCCCCACGGTCCCTTCACGCTCTCCGTTCCCATTCCCAGGAGGCCGGAGCAGCAGGATGCCGTTCTCCTGACGCCCATCCCGGCAGGATGTCGGGCCCCGGCGAGCGCTGGCCGGCGCTGGAGTCGGTGGGGCTGAGCCGCAAGGAGCTGGCGCTGGCCGAGGCGCTGCAGATGGAGTACGACGCTTTATCCCGGCTCCGCCAGGACAAGGAGGAGAGCCGGGCGCGGCGGGAGCGGCTCCGCCAGCGTCCCCTCGTCCCCCGGGACGATCCCTCCGGCACCGGCGGCATCAAAGCGGCGCGGGGGCTCTCGGGCTCCGACCCCGCGCTCAGCTGCAGCGTCCCCGAGGGTCCCCGGGCGCCGCCGGCTCCCGGCCCTTCTCCCGGGAAGGCTCCGCGGGGCGGGGAGCGCCTCTTCATCCTCGGGGAGCCCCTCGACGCCTCCCGGCCCCGCCACGGCGCCGGCTCCCCCCAGAAAAAGCTCTCCCCGCCGCCGCTGCCCCCCCGGCAGCCGCTGTGGGGCCGATCCGAGGGCGGCCGGGGCTCGGGGAAGGCGTCGCCGCCGTCCCCCGGGGGCCGGGGACGGCCCAGGGACGTGAACGTGTTCTCGGCGGAGCAGGAAAAGCTCCCGGAGCGCCGCATCTCCCGGGAGGATCCCTACGGCCTGGACGCCGTCACCTGCCTCAACCTCAAGTCCACCTACGAGCCCGAGGCGCCGCGGGAAGCTCCCCGGGGCTGGAAGGAGGGCAGGAGCATCCTGGAGAAGGAATCCAGTGGGAAGCCGGTGGCGCGGAGCAAGACCTTGCCCCCCCAGGTGCCCCCGCGCGCGGGCGGCCGGAGGAACCTGGCGCCCAACAGGAACCGCAGGATCTCCGTGGAGCCCGTGAGAGGATTCCCGCCGCTGGGATCGGGGATTGGGAACTGGGAATTGGGGATTGGGGATTGGGGATTGGGAATTGGGAACTGGGAATTGGGGATTGGGGATTGGGGATTGGGAACGGGGAACTGGGAATTGGGGATTGGGGATTGGGGATTGGGGATTGGGAACTGGGAACTGGGAACTGGGAATTGGGGATTGGGGATTGGGAACTGGGAATTGGGAACTGGGAATTGGGGATTGGGGATTGGGGCGGGGGGTTCAGAGCTGGGATGTCCCCGGAGCCGGGCACCCTTCAGGGGGGGGTCTCCTCGCCCCGTCCTCGTGGCTCCTTGGAATGTTGTGTGGGATGCGGGGAGAGGCATCCGAAACATCCCAGGAGCCAGACCCGTCCCAAACCCCAAAGGTGAATGTCCCTTAAGCCAGCCCTGCTTGGAACTCCAGGGATTCATTCCCAATATCTCATCCTGGGATTCGTTCCCAACATCCCACCCAGGGATTCATTCCCAATGTCCCATCCAGACCAGCACATGGAATCCTGGGAGGGTTTGGCTTGGAAGGGGTCATCTGTGGCCAGGAAAAGCCACTGTCCTTAAAGCCACTGTCCCTGAAGCCACTGTCCCTGAAGCCACCTCCCCTAAAGCCACCATCCCTAAAGCCACTGTCCTTAAAGCCACTGTCCCTGAAGCCACTGTCCCTAAGGCCACTGTCCCTGAAGCCACCTCCTCCGGGGCCCGTGCCACTCCCCGTGCCGCTCGTGGCTCCCTGAGTGCCACAACCTCCTCAGGAAAATCCAAACGGAGCGGCCGCGGCATTCCCAGCTCCCGGGGCGGAGATTCCTTTGTTCCCTGGGACAGCCCTGGCACGGCGCTGCCACCTGCCCTGGCGGGGACAGCAGCGGGCAGCGTCCCCTGGGACAGTCCCTGCCCATCCTGCTGCTCATCCCTGCGGGATATCCCCGGGATTGGCCGCTCCCGGGGGCCCCGCACCGCCACTGGGTCACCCCGGGGTGGCACAGGGGGTGTCCCCACGGGGGTGACCCTGGGGTGGCACAGGGGGTGTCCCCATGGGGGTCACCCCGGGGTGGCACAGGGGGTGTCCCCATGGGGGTGACCCCGGGGTGGCACAGGGGGTGTCCCCACGGGGGTGACCCCGGGGTGGCACAGGGGGTGTCCCCACGGGGGTGACCCCGGGGTGGCACAGGGGGTGTCCCCACGGGGGTGACCCCGGGGTGGCACAGGGGGTGTCCCCACGGGGGTGACCCCGGGGTGGCACAGGGGGTGTCCCCATGGGGGTGACCCTGGGGTGGCACAGGGGGTGTCCCCACGGGGGTGACCCCGGGGTGTCCCCCGGGTGACGGGCTCCTGCCCTGCCCCACAGGTGGCTCCCCGGCCGCACTCCTTGGCCAACGGCTGCGAGCTCTTCGAGGTGTCTGAGGAGCGGGACGAGGAGGTGGCCGCCTTCTGTCACATGCTGGACGTGTGAGTACCCGAAACACCCCGGGGACAGCACAAATGGGGACTCAGGGACACCAAATGGGGACTCAGGGCTACCAAAAGGCAAGTCAGGGCCACCAAATGGGGAATCAATGCCACTAGAAGAGGATTCAGGGCCACCAAAAGGGGTCTCAGGGCCACCCAAGGGGTCTCAGGGCCACCAAAAGGGTCTCAGGGCCACCCAGGGGGCTGTTCCCAAGGTTCTGAGCCCTCGCCGCGCCAAAGGGGGTTTTGAGCCCACCCCGGTGATTTTTGGGGCGGGGGGGGGGACACCCCCCAGATCCTGCGGGATCCCTGATCCGTCCCTGCTCCCGCAGGCTGCGCTCCAGCTCCGGCAGCCAGGATTATCCCGGGACGGGCCTGGTGTGGAACGCCGTGAACGCGAGCCCGGAGCAGCCGGGGCACGGCGTCAGCCTGAAGGTGACGGTGGTGTGCGACAGCCTGAGGGAGCCGCTCACCTTCACCTGCGACTGTGAGCGCGACCCCGGCATTCCCAGCGTTCCCAGCAACCCCGGCATTCCCAGCGTTCCCGCCATTCCCAACATTCCCAGCAACCCCGGCATTCCCAGCGTTCCCGCCGTCCCCAGCATTCCCAGCAACCCCGGCATTCCCAGCGTTCCCAGCAACCCCGGCATTCCCAGTGTTCCCGCCATTCCCAGCATCCCCAGCAACCCCAGCATTCCCGCCGTTCCCACCAGTCCCAGAAGTCCTGCTATTCCTGCCATTCCCAACGTTCCCGCTGTTCCCAGCATTCCTGCTATTCCCAACATTCCCGCCAATTCTGTCATTGCCAACATTCCCACCTTTTCCACCACTCCCACCTTTCCCACCATTCCTGCCATTCCCGCCATTCTGGGGGCTCACGGAGCCGTTCTGTTCCCACCATTCCCACCATTCCCCCCATTCCCACCATTCCCCCATTCCCTCCATTCCCCCCATTCCTGCCACTCCAGGGGCTCACGGAGCCATTCCATTCCCTCCATTCCCTCCATTCCCTCCATTCCCTCCATTCCCTCCATTCCCACCATTCCTGCCATTCCCGCCGCTCCGGGGGCTCACGGAGCCGCTCCATTCCCACCATTCCTGCCATTCCCACCGTTCCGGGGGCTCACGGAGCCGCTCCATTCCCACCATTCCTGCCATTCCCACCGTTCCGGGGGCTCACGGAGCCGCTCCATTCCCACCATTCCTGCCATTCCCACCGTTCCGGGGGCTCACGGAGCCGCTCCATTCCCCCATTCCCCCATTCCCGCCGCTCCGGGGCTCACGGAGCCGTTCCATTCCCCCATTCCCCCATTCCCCCCTTCCCGCCACTCCAGGGCTCACAGAGCCACTCCATTCCCACCATTCCTGCCATTCCCACCGTTCTGGGGGCTCACGGAGCCGTTCCATTCCCCCATTCCCGCCGCTCCGGGGCTCACGGAGCCGTTCCATTCCCACCATTCCTGCCATTCCCACCGTTCCAGGGGCTCACGGAGTCGCTCCATTCCCCCATTCCCACCATTCCCCCCCTTCCCGCCGCTCCGGGGCTCACGGAGCCGCTCCATTCCCACCATTCCTGCCATTCCCGCCGCTCCGGGGCTCACGGAGCCGCTCCATTCCCCCATTCCCCCATTCCCCCATTCCCCATTCCCGCCGCTCCGGGGCTCACGGAGCCGCTCCATTCCCACCATTCCTGCCATTCCCGCCGCTCCGGGGGCTCACGGAGCCGCTCCGTGTCCCGCAGGCTCCTCCACCGTGGACCTGCTCATTTACCAGGCCCTGTGCTACACCCACGACGAGCTCGGCGCCGTGGACGTCGAGGATTTCCTGCTCAAAATCTGCGGCCTGGAGGAATTCCTGCAGAAGTGAGCGGCCGAGGGAAAAACGGGGGGAAAACAGGGAAAAAAATGAGAGGGGGGGAAAATGGGGGGAAGGTGGGAGAAAAAACAGGGAAAAACCAGGGAAAAACCGGAAAAAGTGGGGAGAAAAACAGAGAGAAACCAGGGGGAAAACAGGGGAAAGCAGTGGAAATACAGGGAAAATCCAGGGAAAAAGTAGAAAAATCAGGACTAAAAAAAGGAAAAAAATGGGGAAAACATGGAAAAACCAGGAAAAAAACCCAGGGAAAATCCATGCCAGGCGCTGCAGGGCAGGATGAACGCCCACGGCTGATCCCGGCGGGCACAGCCGGAGCTCCTCAGCTCTTTTTAAGTTTGGAGCTGCCAAAAATCCTTTTTGGAGGAGAATTCCGTAAAAGCCGCGCCAGGGAGAGGAGCCCGGCTTCTCCCAGGCCTGGATAAATCCCGGGGGAAAGTGGGAGAGGGACGCACGGAGGGGTCAGGGACACCCTGTGGTGCCCGACAGCCCCGTCCAGCGGTGTCCCGATGTTCCCAGGCGTGTCCAGGTGTGGGCCGGCATTCCCAGGGAACGTTCCCGTTTTCCGGCAGGGAGCAGATCCCGAAGGACGTTTCCCAGTGGCTCTGGGAGAGCCCCGGGAACCCCAAGCTCCTTTTGTGGGATCTTTTCTTCCCACGGCCCGGGAGGTGCCGGAGGTGCCAAAGCCGTCCCTGCGGAGCCGGAGCTCTGCTGGGCGCCCTGAGCGTTCCCCTGGGATTGATCCAGGGCTCCGTCAGATCCTGGGATTGATCCAGGGCTCCGTCGGCTCCTGGGATTGATCCAGGGCTCCATCGGATCCTGGGATTGATCCAGGGCTCCGTCAGATCCTGGGATTGACCCAGGGCTCCGTCGGCTCCTCCCGCCCGGAGCCAGACAAGGAAGCGTGGCTGGAGGGGTCGGGATGGGGAAATGGGGATGGGGGAATTGGGATGGGGAAATCGGGATGGGGGAATTGGGATGGGGAAATCAGGATGGGGGAATCGGGATGGCATTCCCAGATCCAGGATTCCTCCTGTCACTCCCATCTCCAGGATTCCCCATCATTCCCATCTCCAGGATTCCCCTGTCATTCCCATCTCCAGGATTCCCCCATCTCTCCCATCTCCTGGATTTCCCATCCCTCCCATCTCCCGGATTCCCCCCGATCCCGCTCCCAAATTCTCTCTCCCTCCGCTCCGCTCCGCTCCCTGCTCCCGGGGATCCCGGGCAGGTCCTGGCGGGCTCCGGCGCCGGGCCCGGCTCCGCAGGGGAACAGGGAAAACAATTCCTCATTCTTCGGCTTTCCTGCTGCCGCAGGGATCCCGGGGCGGGCAGCGCGGCGCCGGGGCCCCGCCAAGGCTGGGATTCCGGGATTGGGGCACCCCGGAGGGATTTGGGGTATCCAGGTGGGAGTTGGGGCACTCCAGGTGGGATTTGGGGAATCCAGTCAGGATTTTGGGGTATCCAGGAGGGATCTGGGGAATCCAGTCAGGATTTTGGGGTATCCAGGAGGGATCTGGGGAATCCAGTCAGGATTTTGGGGTGTCCAGGCGGGATTTGGGGTATCCAGTCAGGATTTTGGGGTGTCCAGGCAGGATTTGGGGCACTCCAGGTGGGATTTGGGGGCACCCAGGTGGGATTTTAGGGAATCCATGCAGTATTTTGGGGTACCCATGCAGGATTTAGGGTACCCAGGCAGGATTTGGGGCGCTCCAGGCGGGATTTGGGGTATCCAGTCAGGATTTTGGGGCGTCCAGGCGGGATTTGGGGCGCGGGCTGAGCCGTGCCCCTGTCCCCGCAGCAAACACGCGCTGGGCAGCCACGAGCACATCCAGCACTGCAGGAAATTCGACATCGACATCCGGCTGCAGCTGCTGCGGAGGAGCGGGGCACGAACCGAGCTGGCCCGGACGGTGCGTGTGGGACAGCGGGGACACCGAGGGGACACCGAGGGGACACCGAGGGGACACCGAGGGGACACCGCCACCACCCCTGGGACACCGAGGGGACACCGAGGGGACACTGCCACCGCCCTGGGACACTGAGGGGACACCGAGGGGACACCGAGGGGACACTGCCACCGCCCCTGGGACACCGAGGGGACACCGAGGGGACACTGCCACAGCCCTGGGACACTGAGGGGACACTGAGGGGACACCGAGGGGACACCGAGGGGACACTGCCACAGCCCTGGGACACTGAGGGGTCACTGTCACCTCCCTGAGACACTGAGGGGTCGGTGTCACTCCCCGGGACAATGACAGGTAGCTGTCACCTCGCTGTGTCCCCAGGCCAGCGATGACCGCAGCCCCTCCACCCTCAACCACTGCATCCACCTGCAGGAGCGGCCGATCAAACAGACCATCAGCAGGTACGGGACACGGGGACAGGGGACACCGGGACACTGTCACCAAACGGGGGACACGGGGACACCGGGACACGGTCACCAAACGGGGGACACGGGGACACGGGGACACGGGGACACTGTCACCAAACAGGGGACATGGGGACACCGGGACATGGGGACACAGGGACATGGGGACAGGGGGACACAGGGACACTGGGACACGGGGACACGGGGACACCGTCACCAAACGGGGACATGGGGACACTGTCCCCAATCCCACCCAGGGGGACACTGTGGCACTGTCCCCGCGTGTCCCCCCGTGTCCCCGGGCGGGGCTGAGCGCTGTCCCTGTCCCCAGGCAGGCCCTGAGTCTCCTCTTCGACACCTTCCACAACGAGGTGGACGCGTTCCTGGCGGCCGAGGTGAGGCCAGCGGCGGCCTTGGGGTGACTCTGGGGTGACTCTGGGGTGCCTTTGGGGTGCCCTTGCCGTGGGTCCTTTCCTCTTTTCCTCCCGGGATTCTGTGCCAGACAGAAGCCGGGAATCCCGGAATGCCCGCAGCGGGAATGGATCCGTGAGGGATTGTCCATCCCGACCCCTGGCCCTGCACACACCCCCCAAAATCCCACCCTGGCCATCCCTGGGCCCGGGACGGCCTCTGCAACAGGGGAAATCGGGGAGAACAGGGAAAAATGGGGGAAATAGGGAAAAACAGGGGAAAACTGGGGGAAAACAGGAGAAAAACAGGGGAAAATGGGGGAAAACAGGGGAAAACAGGGAAAAACAGGGGAAAACGGGGAAATGGGGGAAAACAGGGAAAAACAGGGGAAATCGGGGGAAAACAGGGAAAAACAGGGGAAAACTGGGGAAAACAGGGGAAAACGGGGGGAAATGGGGGCAAACAGGGAAAAATGAGGAAAAACGGGGGAAAACAGCATCGAGGGCGTGCCAAAACCCCAATAACCACCCCAAAAATCCGTAAGGGGAACCCCACAAGGTTTTCCCAGCTCTCCTGGAGCTCCGTCCGTGCCCGTTCCCGGGGCGGGGGATCCTTTCCCGATGCCCGCCACCCTCCAGGGAGAAAAGAACCTTTTCCCCCAAGACGCGCCCAAGCGGAGGGCAGGCGGGGAGAAGGAGGCACGGACGAGGGCCGGCTCTGTCCCCCCGGCAGGGCGACGTCCCGCTGCGGGCCGAGCGCGTGGTGCAGGCGGTCATGGCCATCTGCAGCGCCCTGGCCGCCGTGGAGTCCCAGGAGATCACCGCCGCCCTCAACCAGATGCCGCCCTGCCCGTCGCGAATGCAGCCCAAAATCCAGAAGGTGAGAGAGGAGGGAGGGAGGGGAGGGAGGGGAGGGGGGCACCTGCGGAGCCCCCCGGGGTGGGGTGGGGGGCGCTGAGAACGAAAAAGAACAAAAAAAAAAAGGACGAAATACCGCGTCTGGCGCTTTTCCCTCTTTTCCACCACGTGGAAAATCCCTGAATAGCCGGGAGCAGCCTGGATCTGGCAGCCCGGGGTGGTTACGTAAAAATTGCCTTGGCAGGGCCGGGCTGCGGCTCAGGGGATTCTTCTTGTGGTTTCTTTTCTTTTATTTTTTTGTTGTTGTTTCTCTCTTTCCCACCCCCCCCCTTTTTTTTTTTTTTTTTTTGGTGTGTGTGTGTGTTGTTTCTCTTTTCTTTTTTTTTTTCTTTATTTTTCTTTTTTTTTTGTGATTTCTCCTTGTTTCTTTTTTGCGATTTGTTGGGGTTTTTTTGGTTTCTTGTTGGTTTGGGGTGGTTTTTTTGGTGTTTTTTTTTCCTTTCTCCCCGCAGGATCCAACTGTTCTGGCCAAGAGGGAAAATCGAGGTATTTCTCTTCTCCCGCTCCTCTCTCTGGGCTCGAGTCCGTGGCGCTTTTCATCTCCAAACTTCTCCTCCCCCTCCAATTCCTGAAGCCAAAAAAAAAACAAAAAACGGGTTGGAAACCGGTCAGGTTAAAAAAAACCCCCACACACACACACAAAATAAAAAAAAGGGGGGGATTTTGGGGGGTGTCGCTGCTCCCTGTGAGCTCCAAATGGGAAACCTGGAATTGTCCTCACCCCAAACGGGAAGTTTGGAATTCCCCTGGCATTCCCTGGGTGGGGGGGAAGCAGGGCGGGGGTCCCAAATGCAGGTTTGAGGGATGGATCCGTGAGGGATCGATGGATCCGTGAGGGATCGAGGGATCCGTGAGGGATCGATGGATCCTTGAGAGACTGATGTTTCCCTGAGGGATTCATGGATTCCTAAGGGATTGATGGATCCGTGAGGGACTGACAGTTCCCTGAGAGACTGACAGATCCCTGCCCCCTTTCCCTGAGGGTTCCATGGAGCCCAGCCCGTGTTTCCCTGATGGATCCATGGACCCCCGAGGGACTGAGGGATCCCAGCCCCGTTTCCCCAAGGGACTGAGGGATCCTGGCCCCGTTTCCCCAAGGGACTGAGGGATCCCGATCCCGTTTCCCAGAGGGACTGAGGGATCCCATCCCATGTTCCCGAGGGACTGAGGGATCCTGGCCCCATTTCCCCAAGGGACTGAGGGATCCCGGCCCCGTTTCCGCAAGGGACTGAGGGATCCCGATCCCGTTTCCCAGAGGGACTGAGGGATCCCATCCCGTGTTCCCGCAGAGCGGATCGTGGAGAGCCTCACGGCCGCCATCCTCAGCCTGGTGGAGCTCTACTGCAGCACCTTCAACGCGGATTTCCAGCCGGCCGCGCCCGGGAGCCGCCGGCCGGGAGCGGCGCAGGAGGCGCGGCTGCTGCCCTGCGCCCTGGCCTTCACCGTGTACGCCACGCACCGCATCCCCATCACCTGGGCCGCCAGGTGAGCGCCCTGCACCCCGCACCCTGCATCCCCTGAACCCCCTGCACCCTGCACCCTGCATCCCCTGAACCCCCTGAACCCTGAACCTGCTGCACCCTGCACCCCCTGCACCCTGCACCCTGCACCCCCTGAACCCCCTGAACCCTGCACCTGCTGCACCCTGCACCCCACACCTGCACCCTGCACCCTGGCCTTCACCGTGTACGCCACGCACCGCATCCCCATCACCTGGGCCGCCAGGTGAGCGCCCTGCACCCTGCATCCCCTGAACCCCCTGAACCCTGCACCCTGCATCCCCTGAACCCTGCACCCTGCACCCCCTGAGCCCCCTGAACCTGCTGCACCCTGAACCCCCTGAACCCTGAACCTGCTGCACCCTGCATCCCCTGCACCCTGCAGGACATTCCTGGGAATCCTGACACTGTGACACCTCAAATTCCCAGCACATTCCTGGGAATGCTGGCACTGTGACACCCCCAAATCCCAGCGCATTCCCAGGAACGCCGGCACTGTGACACCCCCAAATCCCAGCACATTCCCGGGAATCCTGACGCTGTGACACCCCGCCCTGGCCGCCCCCGGCGGCGCTGGCACTGCCAGGCGGGGCCGGGATGTCACCGCAGCTCGGGCCGGGCTCATCCCGAGGCCACCGCGACACCCGCGAGGTGACAGATGGCCCCAGGCGACAGCGGCCCCGCGACAGCCGCAGGGCTCCTTTGTCCCGCTGCTCCGTGCCCGGCGTGGGAGGGACCGGGAGGGACCGGAGGGGACAGGAGAGGACCAGGAGGGGACAGGGAGGGACCGGGAGGGACCGGGAGAGACCGGGAGAGGACCAGGAGGGGACCGGGAGGGGACCGGGAGGGGACAAGGAGGGGACCGGGAGGAACCGGGCGGTGGCGACAGCGGCGCCGGCGGAGCCGCCCCGCCGGGGACCCCTCGCCTTTGTCCTTGTCCTTAATGAATTCCCGCTGGTGAGTGGCTCCGAACAAAGCGGCGAGCCTGGGAAATGCCGCCAGCCCCTGACCCCCGCGCCCCGCAGCCCTGCCCGGATTGTCGCAGCCCTGCCCGGATTGTCGCAGCCCTGCCCGGATTGTCGCTCGGCACCTGCCGCATGGCAGGGCCCCCCCGTGTGCCGGAATGCGCCGTGCCATATGGTGCTGGGGACACCGGGGAGGAGGGGAAATGTCCCCGTTCTGTCCCCCTTTCCCGCCCTCGGGACAGGATCTAGGGGCTCCAATGGCCCTGGTAAATCCTCACCCCTTTCCCACCCTCGGGACAGGATTTAGGTGTTCTGGTGGTCTGAGTGAAGCCCCTCTGCCCCCTTTTCCCACCCTCAGGACAGGGTTTAGGGGTTCAGGTGCCCCCCCCCGGCTCATTCTGGTGTTTTCCCCGCAGTTATGAAGATTTCTACCTCTCGTGCTCCCTCAGCCACGGCGGGAAGGAGCTGTGCAGCCCCCTGCTCACCAGGAAGGCCCACGTCCACAAATACCTCTTCCACCTGATCATTTGGGACCAGCAGTAAGGCCAGGGGGTGCCACGCCACGCTGCCTTCATCATCCTCGTCATCGTCCTCACCACCATCCTCATCATCCTCACCATCACCATCCTCACCATCCTCATCATCCTCATCATCCTCCTCACCATCCTCACCACCATCTCCTCACCATCCTCATCATCCTCATCCTCCTCACCATCATCCTCATCCTCACCATCCTCACCATCCTCACCATCCTCATCATCCTCACTATCCTCATCCTCCTCACCATCCTCCTCACCCTCCTCACCCTCCTCATCCTCCTCATCCCCCCCTCCCCCTGCCCTGCTCCTCTCCCTTTCTCCCCGGCTGTTGGAAGTTCCGCTGTCATTCCCCGGGAATAGCAACACCCCCGGGAAAGGGGATCCGCTCCCAAAATAGCTCCGGGAGCCGGCGGGGGGCGGGGGAAGGGGGGGGCCTGGCCACGCCTGGCACCCGCGGTGGCACCGAGGGGACGGGACAATTCGGGAAGGTGTCCCCAAGGACGCGGGATGTAGCTGCCACCGCGGGCTCCCTGGGAGCGGAGGAGAGGAATCCCGGCCTCGGGACCCCCGGGACCGCCGGGACCCCCGGGCTGCGGGGAGAGGTCAGTGCCCGGCGGGGCCGCCCCGGCCCTGCCCTCGCCTCCGGGGCACGGGGAGAGCGGCCGGGGCGCCCGGAGCTGCCGCGGCTCCAGCCGGCTGTTCCCAGAGCTGCGGGCTCTCGGGGGCTTCGGGGGTTTCAGAGGCTTCCAGGGATTTCCAGCGGCTTCCAGGGGCTTCAGGGGCTTCAGGGATTTCCAGGGGCTTCAGGGGCTTCAGGGGCTTCCAGGGGCTTCAGGGACTTCCAGGGATTTTCAGGGACTCCCGGGAACTTTCAGGGATTCCCACGGACTTTCATGGACTTCAGGGGTTTCCAGGGACTTCCAGGGACTTTCAGGGACTTCAGGGATTTCCAGGGACTTCCAGGGACTTTCAGGGACTTCTGGAGCTTCCAGTGACTCCCAGGAATTTGCAGGGACAGCCCGGTGCCAGCAGCAAAGGCGGCTGTAGGGCCGGGCTCTCCTGGGGCATCCCAAGGAGGGGAGGGGGAGAGCCCGTCCCTGGCACCCCAATCCCATCCCCGGCACCCCGACCCCATCCCCGGCACCCCAATCCCATCCCCGGCACCCCGACCCCATCCCCGGCACCCCGACCCCATCCCCGGCACCCCGACCCCATCCCCGGCACCCCGACCCCGTCCCCGGCACCCCGAGCTCACCCCTGGCCTCTCTCCCGCAGGATCTGCTTCCCGGTCCAGGTGAACCGGCTGCCCCGGGAGACGCTGCTCAGTGTCACCCTCTTCGCCGTCCCCGTGCCACCCCCCGGCGGCTCCTCGGACGCCAGCCGCCAGCGGCGGGTCCCCGAGGCCCTGGGCTGGGTCACCACCCCCCTCTTCAACTTCAGGCAGTGCGTGGGGACCCCGGGCACGGCCGGGGGCTGGGCTGGGGTCCCTGGGGGGCACGGGAGGGTCCCCAGGGCCGGGGGGTGCCCAGAACCTCGGGGTCCCCAGTGCCAGGGGGTGCCCAGAACCTTGGAATCCCCAGAGCCTTGGGGTCCCCAGTGCCAGGGGGTCCCCACAATGCCAGGGGGTCCCCAGAACCTTGGGGTCCCCAGAACCTCGGGATCCCCAGTGCTGGGGTGTCCCCAGTGCCTCAGCTCAGCACCATCAGTGGTGCCGCCCCCGTGCCCCTTTGTCCCCCCGTGTCCCCCAGTGACCCCCTTTGTCCCCCAGTGTCCCCTTTGTCCCCCAGTGTCCCCTTTGTCCCCCAGGGTCCTGACCTGCGGGCGGAAGCTCCTGGGCCTGTGGCCGGCCACTCAGGACAACTCCAGGGCCAGGTCGAGCGCCCCGAACTTCAACCAACCCGACAGCGTCATCCTGCAGGTGCGTGCTGGCACTGCCGGGGCACAGATCCCCCCGGGCCCGCGGCGGGAGCGGCTCCCCTCAGCGGCACCTTCATCCTCGCCTCATCCTCATCCTCATCTTCATCTTCACCTTCATCCTCATCCTCATCTTCACCTGAATCTCATCCTCATCCTCATCCTCGTCCTCATCCTCATCTTCATCTTCACCTGAATCTCATCCTCACCTCATCCTCATCTTCACCTTCATCCTCGCCTCATCCTCATCCTCACCTCATCTTCATCCTCATCCTCATCTTCACCTTCATCCTCATCCTCATCTTCACCTGAATCTCATCCTCATCCTCACCTCACCTTCATCCTCGCCTCATCCTCATCCTCATCCTCACCTCATCTTCATCTTCACCTCAATCTCATCCTCATCCTCACCTCATCTTCATCCTCACCTCATCTTCATCTTCATCCTCATCTTCACCTCAATCTCATCCTCACCCTCATTTCACCTCAATCTCATCCTCATCCTCATCCTCATCCTCACCTCATCTTCATCTTCATCTTCATTCTCACCTCATTTTCATCCTCATCTTCATCCTCACCTCATCTTCATCCTCATCCTCAATCTCATCCTCACCTCATCCTCATCCTCACCTCATCTTCATCTTCACCTCAATCTCATCTTCACCTCAATCTCATCCTCATCCTCATCTTCATCCTCACCCTCACCCTCATCTTCACCTGAATCTCATCCTCATCCTCACCTCCTCCTCATCCTCATCCCCATCCTCACCTTCCCCGTCCCCCCGTCCCCGTGCTCTCCCCAGATCGATTTCCCCACCTCGGCGTTCGAGGTGCAGTTCTCCAGCCCGCCCGCCGCCAGCCTCGGCCCCACCTACGAGTTCGGGAGCCTGGCGGAGGAGGAGCAGCGCCAGCTGCGGGAGGCCATGCAGAAAAAGTCGCTCTACTGGTGAGTGAAAAACCGCTCCGACGGCGAATTCAAAATAACTCTGTTGGTGAATAGAAAATCACTCCATTGGTAAGTGAAAAACCGCTCCATCGGCGAATTCAAAATAACTGTATGGGTGAATAGAAAATCACTCCATTGGTAAGTGAAAAACCGCTCCATCGGCGAATTAAAAATAACTCCATTGGTAAATAGAAAATCACTCCATTGGCGAATTAAAAATCACTGTATTGGTGAATTAAAAATCACTCCATTGGTAAGTGAAAAATCACTGTATTGGTGAATAAAAAATCACTCTATTGGTAAGTGAAAAATCACTCTATTGGTAAATAGAAAATCACTCCACTGGCGAACAAAAAATCACTGTATTGGTGAATTAAAAACCACTCTATTGGTAAGTGAAAAATCACTCCATCGGCAAATTAAAAATCACTGTATTGGTAAATAGAAAATCACTCCATTGGCGAATTAAAAATCACTGTATTAGTAGGTAAAAAATCACTTTATTGGTGAATTAAAAATCACTGTATTGGTAAATAGAAAATCACTCTATTGGTAAATAGAAAACCACTGTATAGGTAGGTAAAAAATCACTTTATTGGTAAATTTAAAAATCACTTTATTGGTAAATAAGAAATCACTGTATTGGTAAATAAACCCGGGGCTGGCACTGCCCTGCGGGGGGACACGGGTGACACCCCGGCGCTGCCCTGGCACACACGGGGCCGTTCGTGGGGCTGAGCCTCCCTCCGGGCCGGGATGAGCCCGAGCTGGGGGGTTCGGAGCTCTGTGGTTCTCTGTGGTTCTCCCCTGGTTCTCCCGTGGTTCTCCCCTGGTTCTCCCGTGGTTCTCCCGTGGTTCTCCCCTGGTTCTCCCGTGGTTCTCCCCTGGTTCTCCCCTGGTTCTCCCCTGGTTCTCCCGTGGTTCTCCCCTGGTTCTCCCCTGGTTCTCCCGTGGTTCTCCCGTGGTTCTCCCGTGGTTCTCCCGTGGTTCTCCCCTGGTTCTCCCGTGGTTCTCCCCTGGTTCTCCCCTGGTTCTCCCCTGGTTCTCCTGTGGTTCTCCCCTGGTTCTCCCGTGGTTCTCCCCTGGTTCTCCCCTGGTTCTCCCGTGGTTCTCCCCTGGTTCTCCCCTGGTTCTCCCATGGTTCTCCCGTGGTTCTCCCCTGGTTCTCCCGTGGTTCTCCCCTGGTTCTCCCCTGGTTCTCCCGTGGTTCTCCCATGGTTCTCCCCTGGTTCTCCCCTGGTTCTCCCCTGGTTCTCCCGTGGTTCTCCCCTGGTTCTCCCCTGGTTCTCCCCTGGTTCTCCCGTGGTTCTCCCCTGGTTCTCCCCTGGTTCTCCCGTGGTTCTCCCCTGGTTCTCCCCTGGTTCTCCCGTGGTTCTCCCCTGGTTCTCCCGTGGTTCTCCCGTGGTTCTCCCCTGGTTCTCCCCTGGTTCTCCCGTGGTTCTCCCCTGGTTCTCCCCTGGTTCTCCTGTGGTTCTCCCGTGGTTCTCCCCTGGTTCTCCCCTGGTTCTCCTGTGGTTCTCCCGTGGTTCTCCCCTGGTTCTCCCGTGGTTCTCCCCTGGTTCTCCTGTGGTTCTCCCTTGGTTCTCCCATGGTTCTCCCGTTCTCTTCCCGCTGTTGTCCCTGCCCTCTCCCAGCCTGGCACGGCCGGAGCCATCCGGGATCAGGTGTCAGCAGTTGCGCCAGGGGCGGGGGCAGCTCGAGGGTCCCTGGGCGCGGGGCCTCGGGTCCTGCTGTCCCTTAGCAGGGTCCTGCTGTCCCTTAGCAGGGTCCTGCTGTCCCTCAGTGGGGTCCTGCTGTCCCTTAACAGGGTCCTGCTGTCCCTTAGCAGGGTCCTGCTGTCCCTTAGCAGGGTCCTGCCAGCCCTGTCCCAGCCATGTGTTTTGGGATCATAGGAATGTCACCTCCCTGAGCTCCCACGTGTTTTGGGGACACAGGGACGCCCCCTCCTCCCCCTCCCACCCCTGCCACGCCCTCACTGATGCTGTCCCCATGTCCCTGTGTCCCTGTGTCCCGTGTCCCATGTCCCCGTGTGCCCATGTCCCTGTGTCCCCACATCCCCGTGTCCCTGTGTCCCTGTGTCCCCATGTCCCCATGCCCCACGTCCCTGTGCCCCTGTGCCCTCTGTCCCCTTGCCCCGTGTCTCCACATCCCCATGACCCCATGTCCTCATGTCCATGTGTCCCTGTGTCCCCGTGTCCCTGTGTCCCCATATCCCCGTGTCCCCATATCCCCGTGTCCCCACATCTCCATGTCCCCATGTCCCCACGTCCCCACATCCCCACATCCCCGTGTCCCCGTGTCCCCATGTCCCCACATCCCCGTGTCCCCATATCCCCGTGTCCCCATGTTCCCACATCCCCACATCCCCATGTCCCCATGTCCCCACATCCCCACATCCCCGCGCCCCTGCGTCCCCATGTCCCCACGTCCCCACATCCCCATGTCCCCACACCCCCACATCCCCATGTCCCCGTGTCCCCATGTCCCCGTGTCCCATGTCCCCACGTTCCCACGTCCCCACATCCCCGTGTCCCTGTGTCCCGTGTCCCCACGTTCCCACGTCCCCACATCCCCGTGTCCCCGTGTCCCCATGTCCCCACATCCCCACGTCCCCATGTCCCCATATCCCCACATCCCCTGTCCCCGTGTCCTATGTCCCCATGTCCCCACATCCCCATGTCCCCACGTCCCCATGTCCCCATGTCCCCACATCCCCACATCCCCGTGTCCCCATGTCCCCGTGTCCCATGTCCCCACATCCCCACGTCCCCACATCCCCGCGTCCCCGTGTCCTATGTCCCCATGTCCCCACATCCCCACGTCCCCACGTCCCCACATCCCCGCGCCCCCGCGTCCCCGCAGGCTGACGGACGCCGACCGGCAGCGGCTGTGGGAGAAGCGGTGCCACTGCCACGCGTCCCCGGGCGCGCTGCCCATGCTGCTGGCCAGCGCCCCGAGCTGGGACTGGGGCTGCCTGCCCGACATCTACGCCCTGCTCAGCCACTGGAGCTCCGCCAGCCACCAGGACGCCCTGGGGCTGCTGCACGCCACGTAAGCACCCCGGGCCCCGGGGACGTCCCCGTCCCGCGCGGGGCCGGCCGTCGCCCCACGGAACGCGTCCCGGCCGCAGGTTCCCGGACCAGGAGGTGAGGAGGACGGCCGTGCGGTGGATCGACTCCATCTCGGACGCGGAGCTGCTGGATTACCTGCCCCAGCTGGTCCAGGTGCGCGGCGGCAGCGGGGGCGCGCCCCGGGGTGCCGCCGCGCCGCCGTGACACCGTGACACCGTGCCCCGCGCAGGCCCTCAAGTACGAGTGCTACCTGGACAGTCCCCTGGTGCGCTTCCTGATGAAGAGAGCCATCTGTGACCTCAAGATCACGCACTACTTCTTCTGGTGGGTTTGGGGGGATCTGGGAGCGCTGGGGGCACCCTGAGCTTGGTCTGACCCTGTGTGACCCCAAAGCAGGGGACACTCTGACCCTGTGTGACCCCAAACCAGGGACACCCTGAGCCTGTGTGACCCCAAACCAGGGGACACCCTGAGCCTGTGTGACGCGAAACCAGGGACACCCTGACCCTGTGTGACCCCAAACCAGGGGACACCCTGAGCCTGTGTGACCCCAAACCAGGGGACATCCTGGCCCTGTGTGTCCCCAAACCAGGGGACACCCTGAGCCTGGCTTAACCCTGTGTGTCCCCAAACCAGGGACACCCTGAGCCTGGCCTGACCCTGCGTGTCCCCAAGTTTGGGGTGACCCTGAGCCCGGCCTGACCCCGCGTGTCCCCAAGCCGGGTGTGACCCTGAGCCCGGCCTGACCCCGCGTGTCCCCAAGCCGGGTGTGACCCTGAGCCCGGCCTGACCCCGCGTGTCCCCAGCAGGCTGCTGAAGGACGGCCTCAAGGACTCGCAGTTCAGCATCCGGTACCAGTACCTGCTGGCCGCGCTGCTGTGCTGCTGCGGGAAGGGGCTGCGCGAGGAGTTCGACCGGCAGTGCCTGCTGGTCAGCACGCTGGCCAGGCTGGCGCAGCAGGTGCGGGACGCCGCCCCGTCCGCCCGCCAGGTGCGTGTGGGGCGCAGGGAGGGCTGCAGGTGGTGCAGGGAGGGGTGCAGAGGGTGCAGGGAATGGTGCAGGGATGCAGGGAGGGGTGCAGGGAGTGGTGCAGGGAGGGGTGCAGGGGTGCAGGGGGTGCCGGCTGTCAGCCCCTGTCCCACACTCGCCCCTCCTGTCCCATGCCCGCCTCGTCCCGTCACATTCCCGCCCTATCCCGTGTGCACCCTGGGTTTTGCCCACTCCGTCCCGTGCTAACCCCTTCCCTCGCCCGCCCCTCTCTATCCCATCTCTGTCCCATGGTCGCCCTGTTCCTTGCCCACCCCACCCCATCCCACGGATCCCATTCCCACAGGGAATCCTGCGCGAGGGGCTGGAGGACGTGGCGCAGTTCTTCCAGGCCCACGGCTCGTGCCGGCTGCCGCTGAGCCCCAGCCTGCTGGTCAAGGGCATCGTGCCCCGGGTGAGTGCGGGGCCGGGGGGCTCGGGGGGCTGCTGTGCCCGCTTCCGGCTCACCCTGACCCTGACCCGCCACCCCCTGCTCCTTCCCGCCCCAGGACTGCTCCTACTTCAACTCCAACGCCGTCCCGCTGAAGCTCTCCTTCCAGAACGTGGATCCGCTCGGGGAGAACATCCGCGTCATCTTCAAGGTGAGCCTGGCGCCTTTGGAAACGCCCAGATCCTGGCACAGCCCTCCGAGATGGGCCCTGCTCCGGGCCCTGAGGGCTCCGGTGGCTCCGGTGGCTCTGGTGGCTCCGGTGGCTCCAGTGGCCCTGGTGGCTCTCCCCTGGCCCTGGTGGCTCTCCTCTGGCCCTGGTGGCCCCGGTGGCTCTCCCCTGGCCCTGGTGGTCCTGGTGGCTCTCCTCTGGCCCTGGTGGTCCTGGTGGCTCTGGTGGCTCTCCCCTGGCCCTGGTGGCTCTCCCCTGGCCCTGGTGGCCCCGGTGGCTCTCCCCTGGCCCTGGTGGCCCCGGTGGCTCTCCCCTGGCCCTGACGGCTGCGGTGGCTCTCCCCCGGCAGTGTGGCGATGACCTGCGGCAGGACATGCTGACGCTGCAGATGATCCGCATCATGAACAAGATCTGGGTGCAGGAGGGGCTGGACATGCGCATGGTCATCTTCCGCTGCTTCTCCACCGGCCGCGGGCGAGGTGGGACCGAGTTGGGGTGTCCCCAGGGGTCAGCGAGCTCCGGCTGGGGCTGGGGCTGGCTCGGGACACCTGATCCCACCAGCCCACCCCTGTCACGCCGTGGTGACATTGGTTGGTGACAAAGGGGGTCGGGGTGGCGGCTCTCGGGCTTGGGAAGGTCTCACCCCGCTGTCCCACCCTCCAGGCATGGTGGAGATGATCCCCAACGCCGAGACCCTGCGGAAGATCCAGGTGGAGCACGGCGTGACCGGCTCCTTCAAGGACCGGCCGCTGGCGGACTGGCTGCAGAAACACAACCCCAAGGAGGACGAGTACGAGAAGGTGAGGGAGGATCCCTGCCCCTCGCGTCCCCTCCCGTTCCAGGGAGCAGCCCCTTGCATCCCGCCCTTTCTCCTCGTCCTCCCCTCCTTCCTCGCAGGCCGTGGAAAACTTCATCTACTCCTGCGCCGGCTGCTGCGTGGCCACCTACGTGCTGGGCATCTGCGACAGGCACAACGACAACATCATGCTCAAGACCACGGGCCACATGTTCCACATCGATTTCGGCAGGTTCCTGGGCCACGCCCAGATGTTCGGCAACATCAAGAGGTGAGAGAGGCGCCTGGGACCTCCTGCCCTCGTCCCCACGGAGGGGGAAGCTCCCTGCCCCTGTCCTGGTGGCGGGTGACCGGTGGTGGCCGCAGTGACCTGCCCTTCTCCTTGTCCCGCTGTGTCACCGAGACACACAGAGCAATCACACGCAGACAAGAGATTTCGCAAGGCAGAGGTCCTTCTGATCCCAGCTCACAGCCGAGAGAGCGGAGAGAAGAGACCCCTTTGTTTATTTCTTACTTTTTATACATTTGTGGGTCCAGCAGAAGATTGGCTTTTTGGGGTTTCCACCCCTCAGCCTCAGTGGCCAGACCAATTGTCAGTTACAATTGTTTTCAGGTTAGAAATATGCAAACAAAGGACAGAGAATGAAAAACAAAGGATTTGTTTATGTTACATCTGTGGGAAAAGGTAGAAAACTGCTCTAATATCCTACAGTAACTAAAAGATCTGACTCCATTTATGAAAATCAAAAAGGCCTTAAAAAAACCTCAGAAAAACCAGGGTAACAGCGGTGATCTGTGACCTCTCCCTCTCTGTGTCCTGGCAGTGGGTCACCTCTCCCTGTCCCTGTCCCGGTGATCAGTGACCTCTCCCTCTCCCTCTCTGCATCCCAGTAATCAGTGACCCCTCCCTCTCCTTATCCATGTCCTGGCAGTGGGTCACCTCTCCCTGTCCCTGTCCCAGTAATCAGTGACCTCTCCCTCTCCCTCTCCCTCTCCCTCTCCGTGTCCTGGCAGTGGGTCACCTCTCCCTGTCCCTGTCCCGCCCCATCCCTGCTCACTTTGTCCCTCCCGTCCCCCGCCGCAGGGACCGGGCGCCCTTCGTCTTCACCTCGGACATGGCGTACGTCATCAACGGCGGGGACAAGCCCTCCAGCCGCTTCCACGACTTCGTGGACCTGTGCTGCCAGGCCTACAACCTGATCCGCAAGCACACCCACCTCTTCCTCAACCTGCTGGGGCTGGTGAGAGCCGGGGGGGCCACGAAGCCCCCGTCAGCACGGCGCGGGGGTCCCTGTGTGCCCGCTGTGTCCCCACTGTGTGGCCCCTGTGTGACCCCTGTGTCCCCTGTGTGCCCCCTGTGTCCCCTGTGTCCCCTGTGTCCCCTGTGTGTCCCCTGTGTGCCCCCTGTGTGTCCCCTGTGTGACCCCTGTGTGCCCCCTGTGTCCCCTGTGTCCCCCCTGTGTGCCCTGTGTGTCCCCTGTGTCCCCCCTGTGTCCCCCCTGTGTGTCCCCTGTGTCCCCCCGTGTGTCCCCTGTGTCCCCCCTGTGTGCCCCCTGTGTCCCCCCTGTGTCCCCTGTGTCCCCCCTGTGTCCCCTGTGTGCCCCCTGTGTCCCCTGTGTGACTCCTGTGTGACCCCTGTGCCCCCTGTGTCCCCTGTGTCCCCTGTGTGCCCCCTGTGTCCCCTGTGTGTCCCCTGTGTCCCCTGTGTGTCCCCTGTGTCCCGCCTGTGTGCCCCCTGTGTGTCCCCTGTGTCCCCCCTGTGTGGCCCCTGTGTGTCCCCTGTGTCCCCCCTGTGTGGCCCCTGTGTCCCCCCTGTGTCCCCCCTGTGTCCCCTGTGTCCCCGCTGTGTCGCCCCTGTGTCCCCTGTGTCCCCTGTGTCCCCCCTGTGTGCCCCCTGTGTCCCCCGTGTCCCCTGTGTCCCCCCTGTGTGTCCCCTGTGTGACCCCTGTGTCCCCCCTGTGTGCCCTGTGTCCCGCCTGTGTGTCCCCTGTGTGTCCCCTGTGTGTCCCCTGTGTCCCCCCTGTGTGCCCTGTGTCCCCCCTGTGTCCCCCCCGTCCTCATCGCTGCCCTCCCTGCCAGATGCTGTCCTGCGGCATCCCCGAGCTCTCCGACCTGGAGGACCTCAAGTACGTCTACGACGCGCTGAGGCCGCAGGACTCCGACGCCGACGCCACCACCTACTTCACCAGGTGCGGGGCGCGGGCGGGCGAAGGACAGCGGCGGCCGGAGGCTCGGCGGCGGCGCTGAGCGCGCGGCGGCCTCCCCTGCAGGTTGATCGAGTCCAGCCTGGGCAGCGTGGCCACCAAGCTCAACTTCTTCATCCACAACCTGGCGCAGATGAAGTTTGCGGGCTCGGAGGCGCGGCCGGCGCTGTCCTTCGCCCCCCGCGCGCACAGCCTCAAAACGTCCGGCCGGATCCGCGACGTCTTCCTGTGCCGCCACGAGAGGGTCTTCAACCCCAGCAAGGGCTACGTGAGTGGGGCCGGCCCCAGGCCGGGCTCGGGGGACGGCCGGGCGCCCGCGCCGGGCTCGGCCTCACGGCCGCTCCTCTCCGCAGACCTACGTGGTGAAGGTGCAGCGTGACGGCGAGGTGACCTTCGTGCAGCGCACCTTCGAGGAGTTCCAGGAGCTGCACAACAAACTGCGCCTCCTCTTCCCTTCCTCGCTGCTGCCCAGGTACCCCCGGGAACCACTCGGGACCTCCAGGGACTCCCCAAAATCCCACGCCCCGGGCCCCCCACCCCTGAGCGTCCGTCCCCGCAGCTTCCCCAGCAGGTTCGTCATCGGGCGCTCGCGGGGCGAGGCGGCGGCCGAGCGGCGCAAGGACGAGCTCAACGGCTACGTCTGGCACCTGATCCACGCCGCCCCCGAGGTGGCAGAGGTGGGGACGCGGGCCGGGGGCTGCGGGCACGGGGGGCGCGGCGCCCGCCCCGGCTGTGGGTGTCGTTGCCGCTGCTGATGTCACCTCCGATGTCACCTCCCGGCCCCGCAGTGTGACCTCGTCTACACCTTCTTCCACCCCCTGCCCCGCGACGAGAAGGCGGCCGGAAGCAACCCGGCCCCGAAGGCGGCAGGTGGGGAACGGGGTGGGGCAAAGGGGGTGGCAGGGGGGGATTTGGGGGGGGATTTTGGGGGGGGATTTGGGGGGGGGATTTTGGGGAGTGATTTTGGGGAGTGATTTTGGGGGTGATTTTGAGAGATGATTTTGGGGGTGATTTTGAGGGGTGATTTTGGGGGGGATTTTGGGAGGTGATTTTGGGGGGGATTTTGGGGAGCAATTTTGGGAAGCGATTTTGGGCGGTGATTTTGGGGAAAATTTTGGGGAAAATTTTGGGGGTAATTTTGGGAGGTGATTTTGGGAGGTAATTTTGGGGAGTGATTTTGGGGGTAATTTGGGGGAGTGATTTTGGGAGGTGATTTTAGGAGGTGATTTTGGGGGTGATTTTGAGAGGTAATTTTGGGAGGGGATTTTGGGGGTGATTTTGGGGAGTGATTTTGGGAGGGGATTTTCAGAGGTGATTTTGGGGAGTGGTTTGGGGAGGTGATTTCAGGAGGTGATTTCAGGAGGTGATCTCAGGGGGTGATCTCAGGGGGCGATTTCGGGGGGTGACCTCAGGGCTCTCCCATCCCTCCTGTCCCCCTCTCCAGACTCCACGTGGGCTCGGTCCCTGGGCAGGGTCGGCGGGGAGGTGAAGCTCTCCATCTCCTACAAGAACAGCAAGCTCTTCATCATGGTGATGCACATCCGAGGGCTGGTAGGGAGCGCGGCGGCGCCCGGCGGGGAGCGGGGCGGGCAGCTGTCCCCTGTCCCCTGTCCCCTGTCCCCTGTCCCCTGTCCCCTGTCCCCTGCCCCGGCTCACGGTCCCCCCCCTGCCCCACAGCCGCCCCTGCACGACGGCAACGACCCCGACCCCTACGTCAAGACCTACCTGCTGCCCGACCCGCAGAAAACCACCAAGAGGAAAACCAAAGTGGCCCGAAAAACCTGCAACCCCACCTACAACGAGATGGTGAGAGGGGCCCGGGCCCGGGGTGGGATGCGGCGGCGGCCGTGCCTGAGCGGTTTTGCCCCCCGCAGCTGGTGTACGACGGGATCCCCCGCGGGGACCTGGAGCAGCGGGAGCTGCGGCTGAGCGTGCTGAGCGAGGAAGGGTTTTGGGAGAACATCCTGCTGGGAGAGGTGGGGATTCGCCTCCGCGACCTGGACCTGGCGCAGGAGAAGATGGGCTGGTTCGCCCTGGGCTCCCGCGGCCACGGCACGCTGTGAGCCCCCGCGGGGACCCCCGGGCGCGGACCCCCCCCCCCGGAATTGCGCTCGCTGCCCCGGGTGGATTCTTGGTTTTGGGTTTTTTTTGAGTTTACCTTGTGTCAAGGGAGCAACGCGGGGAGGGACGGGCGCGGCGGGGCGGTTCGGGGGGCGATTTTCTTCCTTTGGGATCTCCGTATTGGAATTGTTTTTAATAACGAGTAGCGCGAGCACCGGGGCGGAGGGGAGGGGGAGGTTTGGGGGGGCGGGGGGAGTGTGGAGACCCCTGCCCCAGGAACCGGGCAAATTCCCACCGCGGGGAATTCGCTCCCAAAGGAGAGCGGCGTGGAGGGGAGCCCGGCCACCTTCGGTGTCCCCGTGCCCTGGGGACGCCTGTGTCACACCTGTGTCACACCTGTGTGTGTCACACCCGTGTCCTCCCCCCTGCCAGCCGGCCCCGGGTGCGGGCTTGGTGCCTGTGGTGCTTTGTTTACAGCGACAGCTCCGTAAACGGACGAAATGTTTCTCAGGATCGAGAATAATTAACTTTAACCTTTATATTAAAAGTTTTAAATACCGGATCTGCCGGCCCTGCGCTTGGGGGCGGCCGGGCTTCTCCAGGCTGGGGGAGTTGGGAATTTCCTGCCCCGGGACGCTCCTGCTGGAACTCGGGATCAGAGGAGGGGGTGAAAGGCACGGGGTGGCACGTCCGCCCCTCCGCCCGCACATCTGGGCACACATCTGGGCACACACCTGCCCGCACATCTGCCCCTCTGCCCGCACATCTGGGCACACATCTGCACGCACATCTGGGCACACACCTGCCCGCACATCTGGGCACACAGCTGCCCGCCGCGCCCCCGAGAACGCCGAGCCCTGGGGGTCTGGGTTCTGCCCGCCTCAACCCCCGGGATCCTCCAGCCCCTCTCCCAGTGCGCCCCTCACGGGCTGCTGTCCCTGGGGCTGACAGAGTGTCCCCACAGTGTCCCCACAGTGTCCCCACAGTGTCCCCGCAGTGTTCCCAGTGTCCCAAGTGTCCCCAGAGTGTCCCAAGTGTCCCTTAAGTGTCCCCTGAGTGTCCCCACAGTGTCACGAGTGTCCCCACAGTGTCCCCGGAGTGTTCACAGTGTCCCCACAGTGTCCCCAGAGCATCCCCTGAGTGTCCCCACAGTGTCACCTGAGTGTCCCCACAGTGTCCCCTGAGTGTCCCCAGTGTCTCCTGAGTGTCCCCACAGTGTCCCCGGAGTGTTCCCAGTGTCCCAAGTGTCCCCAGAGTGTCCCAAGTGTCCCTTAAGTGTCCTCTGAGTGTCCCCACAGTGTCACGAGTGTCCCCACAGTGTCCCCACAGTGTCCCGAGTGTTCCAAGTGTCCCCACAGTGTCCCCACAGTGTCCCCACAGTGTCCCCACAGTGTCCCAAGTGTCCCTTAAGTGTCCCCTGAGTGTCCCCACAGTGTCACAAGTGTCCCCACAGTGTCCCCACAGTGTCCCGAGTGTTCAAAGTGTCCCCACAGTGTCCCCTGAGTGTCCCCACAGTGTCCCCACAGTGTCCCCACAGTGTCACGAGTGTCCCCACAGTGTCCCCACAGTGTCCCGAGTGTTCCCAGTGTCCCCACGGTGTCCCCACGCTGTCCCCACACTGTCCCGTGACCCCGGGTGGGTTGGGGGGGGTGTCCCCCCGCCGCGCCGCCAGGGGGCGCCGCCGGCCGGCGCGCGCCGGCTGATGCAATCCCCGGGGGGCGCGGTCACCCCGGGGTGGGCGCGGCCTCCCCGACACCGCCCAATGGGAGGCGGTGACGCGGCGGGCGTGGCACGGGCGGGGCCGCGCCGCCACGCCCCTCCCTCCGGGGCCGGAGAGCGCTGCGGCGGCCCCGCCGCCATTTCGTGCTGAAGCTGTCTCAGGATGGAGTCGAAAACGGAACCGGAGCCGCCCGCCGCCCGCCGAGCCTTCAGCCTCACCGCCCCGCCACGGAGCGCCGCTCCACGCGCCCCTCCGCACCGCTGGCAGCGCTGAACGGCCTCATGGAGCACGGCGGTCGCGAACGCGCCGGCCCCGGCCTGGGATGGGCCCGACTGGGCCTGGCCGGGGCCTGGCCGAAGCTGGCGGGGCCCGGCGCGGCCCCCGCCGGCGGCTCGTCCCAGGCGAGCCCGCCCTTCTCCTGGCTGCGCGTGGTGTCGCAGCTGCTGTCGCCGCTGCCCGCTCTCCTCCAGCGGCTGCTGCCCGGCGCCGCGCTGAGCTCCGCGCTGTGCCCCGCCAAGGCGCCGCCGCCGCTGGTGCTGCTGCCGAAGGCGGGCGCCTCGCTGGGCTGGGCCGAGGAGGAGCTCCCGGAGAAGCGGCCGCGGGGCGGCCCCGAGCCCCCGGCGGGGCTGTGGGGAGCCGGGCTGGTGCGGAGCAGCCTGGGGGCTCTTCCCGTGGACTGGTACGCGCTGGGCTCGGAGCAGGGCAAGAGCCACCTGCCCCAGCCCCTGCGAGCCGAGGGCTTGCCCGAGGTCGAGTTCCTGCGCAGCAAGCGCCTGGCGTTCCTCCAGCGCTGGCACCTGCCCGTGCCCGACCCCGACCACGGCTACCACAGCCTGGAGGAGGAGCAGCAGCAGCAGCACCGGGATATCCGCCGGGAGACTGAGGAGCCGCACGGCAAGAGCGGGGATTTGGAGCAACCCGAGGACGCGGGGGGACAGCCCGGAGGTGTCCCCGTGGAGCCCGAGGGGCTCCGGGATGCGGCTGAGGAGGGGGCAGCCTCGGCCGGAGAGGAGGGCGAGGACTCTGGAACGGAGAGAAACTTCCCAGTATCGACCAGACCTGCGTGTGCGAATAAATTAATCGATTATATCATCGGGGGAGCATCCAGTGGGGAGGAGAGTGAGGGTGAGGAGGACTGGGATGATGATGATGATGATGATGAAGGTGATGACGGGTTTGACAGCGAGGAGCTGCCCTCGGACTCAGACGCAGGCAGCCAGGACGGGGAGAGGCTTCACCTGTGGAATTCCTTCTACAGTTTGGATCCCTACAACCCTCAGAACTTCACAGCCACCATCCAGACGTCTTCCAGCGAGCCGGGAAAGGGAATGTCGGACGTGGAAGAGGAGGAGGAGGAGGAGGAGGAAGACTCGTGGGCAGAGTCCTCCGAGGGCTCTCCTAGTTCCGAGGAGGACGAGTGGGACTGTGACAGCGTGGATGAGGCGGAAAACTTGAAACTTTGGAACTCGTTCTGCAGCTCGGACGATCCCTATAACCCTTTAAACTTCACGGCGGCCTTCCAGACGGCGGAGAGGAAAGCGGCGCCGGGTTCCGTCCCCGCCGAGCGCCTCGGCGTGTGCAGGGTGCAGCTGGAAAAACACAACTGCGGGGGCCCTGACCTGGGGCAGCGCAGGGACACAACCGCCAGTTCCAAGCGGAAAAAGGTACGGATTTTATTAATGGGGGGATTATGTTTTTTTTTTTTTGGCGTCTTGGGATCGTTAAAAAATAAACCCACCAGGGCCCCAGGCTGCGCCCAGCGGGGGTGAGGTCAGCGTTCCCAGAGTGCTGATAATTTCCCTGGAATGCTGCGCCTCATCCTTGGCACGTGATGGGAAATTCTGAGAGGCGCTGGCGACCGGGGCAGAGAATTCCTGCTGTACTTTTCAGGCTGGGTTTCCGTTTTGAGCCGTAATTTCTGTTCTGTTTCTCTTGTGGTTTCAACATCGGAGGAACTCCAGAGCTGGGGTGCGAATTTTTTTTTCCCCTGAGAAACTCCAAAGCTGTGAGGAGTTTCCCTGAAATATTCCCTTTTACTTTCTGTTAAAAGGAAGTTAACACCTGAAACCGAAAGAATTTTCAGGATTTTTTTTTTTTTTTTTTTTACGACCCAAGTGGGCTTGTTGAGTGTTCTGGAGTAAACTGAGGTTCCCATATACATTATCCCAATATTCCCATTTCCGTTTAAGTTATTATTAAATACATTAAATTATATAATCGGTAAGTATAATATTCATATTTTAAGTATGTATCCTTATTTATAGCATACTTATTTATAGAATATATAATATTCATATTTTACTTATGTATCCTTATTTATAGCATACTTATTTATAGAATATATATTTATATTTTACTTATGTATGCTTATTTATAGCATACTTATTTATAGCATACTTATTTATAGAAGGTACATAATCAAAAACTGGACTTTTGAACCCAAACAGGCAGAGAAATCTGATTTTTTTGGATGAATTTGGACATTAATAATAGTAATAACTGTGTATTATTTATCCTGAATTTTGAGGTGCTGCAGACGTTCAAGGTGGACGCCTCAAACATCGGGATGAGGAGTGATTCGAGTACCAAATCCCTGGACAATCCAGTGGTGGAACAAGTCACGCAAACAGAAAATATTTTTAATTCTGTTTAATTATTTTTACAGCAGATATATATATATTTTTTTTCCTCCTCCCTTAATTTCGATCAGCAGTTAATTCACTCGGAGCACTGCCAAGCCCCAGGGCTGCGGCTCCGGCGGGGGTTTTTGGCACGGGTGATCCCGGGCCCTGGTGAAAGGAGGGACGAGCTGGCTGCAGTGTCCCAAGTGACGTCAGAGCCCCGGAGCTGATGCAAAAAGGCCGCAAGGTGCGGCCGGGCTGATGTAAGAGCTCGGGAGCGGGAGCTCGCGGGGCCGGCGCATCCCGAGGGATCCCCGGAGTTCCGCTGCAGCCAGCTCGGGGCCGTTCCCCTGGAGCCCTGCGGGGTCTGTGCTCCCAGAGCCGTGGAGTGGGAGCGCTGGGTGCGCTCTGCTCCCTGGGATCGGGAACTTGTGCATCCGCAGCTCCCGCTGACCCTCGGAGTCTGCTCTTATCCCGGCCTTGGGCACGAGGTTGGAGCAGCCTGGGATGGTGGGAGGTGTCCCTGCTGGGATGGGATCCCCCAAACCCCGCTGGAATTCCGGATTTCCCCATTGTCTGGGAGCTGCCTGGAGCACAAACGCCCTCCTCGTTGTGCCGGTAAATCCTGGGAGTGGAGCAGCGCCGTTGTTTTTGTGCTTCTCCATGGTTTTTTTCCTGCCTCTAGGAATATTTGTGCTTCGGCGGTTTGTTCTGAGGAACCAGCCCTGATTTCAGCGGTGCTGGCAGTTCAGTTTGTGCCTTTCTGTAGCTGAGTGCAGAGGCACAAGCAGGAGCCCAAAGTCAGCTGGGTTTAACTCAGGCTGAAATCCACACTGTAATCTTGGCCTGAACACTGCCAAGGGCAGATCCCGAGCCCATAAATCCCTTTATTTACATGAAATAGCTGTCAAAAGGAGCTAAAGGTGACACTTTTGGTGTGCACATTTTTGATTTCCTTCCATGAGCTCCACCCCCTGGAATTCCAGTTGGGATTGTGACACTTTTGGTGTGCACATTTTTAATTTCCTTCCATGAGCTCCACCCCCTGGAATTCCGGGAGGGATTGTTCCAGTCACGTAGGGCTGCATGTGACAGAGTGTGACTCGTTCCTTCCTTATCTGTGACTCACGGGGCTCTTGACTCAACAGAACCCTTCTGCTTTCGGGTTTTTTGGGGTTGTTACGAAACCCACGGCCAATCCCAGCCCTTTTCCCGGAGCACATTCCCGGCCCGGAGTGCCCTGGCACAGTTACAGCCCCTGGAATGAGCTCACGGAGCCCTCCGGGGCAGCCTGGAGTAACTCGGGAGTAGTTTGGGCCAGGCAGGTCAGCACTGGGTTTAAAGCTGAAACATTTTGGGCAGGGTTAGGGAGCAGAGTATGGAATGGCGGAATTCCAGACTGGGTTTGGTTGAAGGGACCTTAAAGCTCATCCCATTCCATGGGCAGGGACAATTTCCACCATCCCAGGCTGCTCCAGCCTGGCCTGGGAGACTCCCAGGGATTCTCTGGGAATTCCGTCCCAGTCCCAGGGAAGGATTTATTCCCAGAATCCCATCCAAAGCAGCACATGGAATCCTGGAATGGTTTGGGCTGGAAGGGATCATCCAATCCCATGGGCTGGGACACCTCCCACTGTCCCAGGCTGCCCTTTTATCCATTTTTAAATCTTTTTTTTTTTGCTCTCCAACCTTGGACACTTCCAGGGATGGGGCAGCCTCATCTCCTCTGGGAATTCCACCCCAGTCAGGAATTCCTTCCCAATATCCCACCTCACCCTCAGAGAAAACCCCCGACCCTTCCACCACTCGTAGCCATTTCCCAACTCTCACAAACAAACAAACAAACAAACAAAAAAACCCCGCCAGTTTAAACTGGGATTTGCTGAGCGCTGCTGATCCCAGTCCCTCTTTTTCCCAGGTGACATTCCTCGAGAAGGTGACGGAGTATTACGTCAGCAGCGAGGAGGACAGGAAGGGGCCCTGGGAGGAGATGGCTCGGGACGGCTGCAGGTTCCAGCGGCGCATCCAGGAGACCGAGGAGGCCATCGGCTACTGCCTGGCCACCGAGCACAGACTGCGGGCGTTCCAGAGGCTCCAGGAGTTCCATTCCCAGAGGACTGACCCCTTCCAGCACCTTCAAAACTCCCGGGATTTGCCCCACCCTTAAATTAATGAGTTCTGAAAGCGGCAGCTGCATGTGCTGAAGTGGGGACAAAATGGCGGAACTTTTTATTTCCCCCCCCCTTTTGTTTGTTTTTTTGTTTTGTTTTGTTTTGTTTGTTTTGGTTTGTTTTTCCCAGTTTGATATTGGATAAATCCCCGTTTTGATAAAAGCCCTGGAGCTCCCTGGCAGGGCGAGGGCGCTCTGATTGCATTCCTGTTAATTAGCACTTGGCACAGCCGGGGTCCGACCCCTTCCCAAAAACGCCTTTTCCTGCCCTGCCTTGGGGAGCGGGGACTGCTCCCTTGGATTTTTGCACTTTTGGAAAAAAAGAAAAGCAAACAAAGCAAAACCTATTTTGAAGGAAATGTTTGTGGGGTGCATTCCCTGGAATTGCAGTTTTGGTTTAAAATTCCCTGAGGGATGTGCAGCTGAGGGCTTTGGGGGGTTTTTTGGGTGTGTTTGTGTTTCTCCATCTTTTCCAGCTTCTCCAAAAGCCTGATTCTTTAAAAAATCCTTTCATTTAAGGGATTTTTTTTTTCCCCACTTTTTTTTTTTTTTTTTTGGCATGGAATAATCCAATGTTTGAGTGTTCCTGGAGCTTTTTTTGAGGTTTGAATATTCCAGCCAGGCTTTGGTTTGACTGAGTTAAATAATTCCCTTTTCCGGGATTATTCCAGAGGGTTCTGGCTGCTTCTCCAGCAAATTCCTTGGTTTTTTAGGCCAAGGAAACTTCCTCATCCCAATTAATAATTAAAACTTAATGAGGCTGTGGATGATGCTTGAATTTCGGGAGGAAAATCCGTTCATTGTTTAATTAATCTCGGCTGTAATTCTGCTTTGGGAGAGGGATTGAAGTGAATTTTTATATCCAATCTGCTTGCCCTGATAATTTTCTTGGGTTTAAGGAAATTATCTGGGATTTAAGGAAATTTAAAGGCAAAATTTCCCTGTTTTCCTTCCCAGAAATCAGTATTAACTCTGTGTGTCTGCACTGGGGTCACCAAAAAAAACATTTCAGTGAGAGGACAGAACTCTTTATTTATATACTTAAT
Organism: Hirundo rustica; assembly: GCF_015227805.2. Taxonomy (NCBI): domain Eukaryota; kingdom Metazoa; phylum Chordata; class Aves; order Passeriformes; family Hirundinidae; genus Hirundo; species Hirundo rustica. The sequence continues at coordinate 6,452,800 of NC_053473.1, forward strand.
TTAAAATAGTAAATTATTTTAATCAAAATCGTTGAGAGGGAAAAAGGGGTTCGGAGCTGGAGGCTGGCGTGGGAATTTTCCAAGCAGGGAATAAAAGCGGAAAAATTCCAATGTTTGCACAAAGTTGGGTCAATAAATCAATTATTTGTTCAGCTGGCCAGAATAATTTCCACTTTGTAGAAGAAAAACCCTAGAAGCGCTTTACATTTATCCTTAATTCCTTCAGCTTTTAATTTGGAAGAAAATTATTTATTCCTGCTTTAGCCTGACTTGAAAATCCCAGAATTTTTGGATTTATCCTTTGCTGTCATTGCAGGAAGTGGCTCCTTTGCTTTGAAAAATCCCCTTTTTGTGGTGCACTTGGGGAAATTTCGGGGATTAAATTAAGAGTCGCGATCATTCAAATTCCGGCAGCATTCCAGCTGTTTTCCATCCCAAAAAATTCGATTTTTTTTTTTCCTACGAAAAAAGTTACCAATTCGCATCACACCCTCAAATCCCCTTGGAATTTTGGAGCCTTTTGCTCACGTTGGATCTGCTTTTTAATTCGGGGAGGAGAACGAGAAACGAGTGGAGTTCCCCGGGGAAGAAGCGTGGGTTGGTGATGATTCCAAGGAAAAGGCTCTGCGCTGCTTTTCCCTGGATCTCGCAGGCCCTGGCAGCTCTGGGCCGTGGTGCTGCGGTTCCTCACGGACAGCTCGCGTTTCCCGGCGCTCGGGAGAGCCTTGGGAGCGCTGGGAATCCGCAGCTGCTCGGAAAAACGGGATCCGGGGAAGGAGCAGCTGCTTCCAGAGGGCTTGGAACCTGGGGAAAATGAGGGGGTTTTTTATCGGCATTCCCGCTGCCGGGATGAGCTTCTCCCCCTTCTCCAACCTCCTTTTTTCCAGGCGTTCCGTCAGGAATCGGCCCCGAGCCCCGGGCACCGCGGAGCTCCCCTTTTCCCTGGGAAATTCCGTAGGATTTGTGGGAGGCAGGGCCTGGAGGGGTTTAGATCAGAGCTGTGGATCCGCAGATTTTTATTCTCGGATCCTTTCGGGAGAGGGCTGCGCTCGGCTCTCCGGGGCTTCCCCTTGGTTTGGGGCCTCTTGGCTGGGGACTTTTTCCACCTGAAAATTCTGTTTCTGTGCGTAAGGACCCGTGGGGGACGAATCCTGAGGGAATAAAGGGTTGGAGTCAGGAGCATCCAGCTGCCGGGGATGGACACAGCTGGAGTGACAGGGACACAGCTGGAGTGGCAGGGGCACACCTGGAGGGGTGGGGACACACCTGGAGTGACGGGGACACAGCTGGAGGGGTGGGGACACAGCTGGAGGGGTGGGGACACAGCTGGAGTGACGGGGACACACCTGGAGTGGCAGGGGCACATCTGGAGTTATGGGGACACACCTGGAGTGACGGGGACACACCTGGAGGGATGGGGGCACATCTGGACTGACACAAACACACCTGGAGTGACAGGGACACAGCTGGAGTGACAGGGACACACCTGGAGTGACAGGGACACAGCTAGAGTGACAGGGGCAACAGCTGGAGGGGTGGGGACACAGCTGG